>NW_023494800.1:6648700-6941200 GCF_904425465.1 Colossoma macropomum
CACAACAGCAAATAACTGACTTCCGGGTGGATGATGCAGGTAGCTGCGATGGACTGGTGACCTGTCCAAGGTATATCCTGCCTTCCGCCCAATGACAGCTGGGATAGGCTCCAGCACCCCACCACAACCCAGAAGGATAAGCGGTTTAGATGATGTATGTATGTATGTATGTATGTATGTATGATGCAGGTAGCGCTGCATTGGTACAGCAAGATTTTGTACTAATCGTGAGATCTAAAGAACCAAGATCAACCAAGAACCAAGAAAAAACAAGCTTCAAACAGATCAGTCAGTGAGTGTGTTAACATGCACTTAACAATCCGATGACTGCAGAAAATCAGATTTTGTCAGTAATCTGATCAACACGTTTACATGCACTTGAGTAATCAGATATTGGGGAAACTCTGGGTCTTCATGAGTCAGACAGTAATCAGATTTCTACTTTGCACCCACCAATAAACTCACAGAAGAAGACGTGACGTAAACGTAATGTAAACTCAAACTTCATGCTGCAGCTTTTTTTAAACATCGAGCCACTTTACCTGAAAATATGAACATACATCATCTAGAAGATGAAGAATATTTAAGTCCTGTATTCCGTGTTTGGTTTCAGCGTCGCTCCAGAAGTGTTTTGTTGCGTCTCACGGCAACACTGCTGGTACCGCTGTCTATAATACAGAAATATGATCACTGAGATAAAATCCAGCCCTCCTTATGGGAATTCTTAATCAGATTTCTAGATCCGAGTATGGTGTTTACATGACCATTTGAATAATCAGATAACTGCAGAAATATGATCGGATTATGTGCATAAGAATGCACACAATATTGTCAAAATATTTTGTGATTAATTCTCATCATATTGTGAACTTTCACTGCAGGGTTTAATAGAGAGGGATTCACTTTGTGGGGGTGCTTTTCCACTGTATGTTCAAAAACAATAACAGGCCCAACATGAACCAACTAAACTTATGGTTCTAGTTGTAGTTCATTTTCCACCTGCTTTAGAGACAGCCTCAACTGTTTATAATAACCACACTTAATGATGTAAAGGTGTTTTTGGTCATTTTAGGTCACTCTAAAGCAATTCTAAAGCTAATTAGCTAACTTGCTTGCCAGTTAGCTTACTCTACTGGCTGATATGAAACCACATACTGCACTGTTATGTGCACACACTCACATACATATCTAAATTTACACAGAATCAGATGTAGAATCAAACAAAGTCTTTATTTTTCTCTTTTGAATGTGAAAATATGAGCAAAAACACTCCCTGGCTGCTAGCATAAATGCTAATAGCGTCAGCTGCTTATAGCTTATGTCGCCTTATGTTGAACACTCTACAGATTAATAATCCTAATAGCAAACATTCATTGTGTTAAAGTCTTCATCTGGAGTCAGTTTCGTGCCAAAAGTTTCAAATAAAATAATAAAATCCACAAGCAGAATATTAAGTATCGAAATGTCCAAATAATATTGCAAATACAAATGAATACCTCAGCATAAATGATTCAGAGTAAATGATTCACTAAATAGTCATTGGCTCCAGCTGCAACACAGAGGATCCATCACTAACATTATTAATACTACTTACAGCAGATCCACCTGCTTTAGACAGTAAAACATAAGTAAAATAAATCAATGTTTGGGTTCATTTGTACGATGGTGTTTTAGGGCCACTGTTAAAAAAAATAAAAATAGTAGACTTCGAGAATAAAGTCGTAATGTTTCGATAAAAGTAGAAAAAAACAAAAAAACAAAACAAAAAAAAATATATATATATATATATATATATATATATATATATATATATATGTATATATATATATATATATTTCGAGGATAAAGTGGGCTAACTGTAGCCATAACACGTTGGGGTCTCTGTTGCTGTACTGGTGCCGGAGCTCTACTCACTCCTGTGTATCGATCATTGTGATCATCAGTCTCATTGTCTGTGAAACTTCATGCCCTCTTTGAATGACACAGAGATGTAGCCACCGATAGCCACGTAGACGACACTGCCTGCGATTCTCCTTCAAAGTTTCCGAAATTTTTCTCGAAATACTATGACTGTTTTCTTGAAATAGTCTGACTTCATTCTCGAAATATTGCGACTTTATTCTTGAAATATCATACTGTACAATTTTTTCCTCTAAATATTGCGACTTTATTCTCGAAGTCTACTATTTTTATTTTTATTAACAGTGGCCCTAAAACGCCGTACATTTGACATTACAACCTCAAACACAAGATTTTACTGTTGTTGATAATGTTTTGTCTGTTATGTTTGTATATATTGTATATTGTGCTGTAAATTGACTTGCTGCCATGCTGACTGGACACAAGCTGTTCACTGCCGACCACTGTGTTTACAAACATTCTGATTTGGTCCATTAGGGATAGATGTTTTAACCATTTGTTATGGTTGAATATGCACAGTTTAAAAACTGGGTAAAAATCCTCCCTAAAATGTTTTAGCCATGTGTGAAACTACCAGCTGACCTACAAACTAATAACTCCTTCAAATTCTCACTGTACAAATTTGTCATTTTTGTTTTTTTGTTTGAAGTATTTCCATATATAGCTCTGATTAGACATACTTATTTGGTTATGTGTGAGCTTCATAAACATATTTGACATTGTTATGTCTTATTGGATGAGCTGAACCAAAACCCAGACTCACTTTGCTCTGCTTTAAGATTTATCTCAGCTATAACCATTTTTCTCACATCTCCAGCAGGAAACTTTTCCGCAAAAGTAGAGTAGTTTCTTGTAAAATGTCTCTCAACATTCGATGTTTTACAAGGCTGAAGTCGCTTCTCATTCGCCAGCTTCTTGTTCGAATTTTCCCGTTCCAGCTTAGATGGTGCCCGAGGCGCCCAAATGTAACTGAAGCACCATTTAAGGTGGAACAGGAAAATTCGAACAAGAAGCTGGAGAACAAGAAGCTGACTTCAGCTTCGCCGTATTTTAGTGTTTTTTAATGAAACGTATCAGGAAACCAGCTGGAGTGATTATAAACGCAAATAAGTCCATTAGTCTCTAAATGATTAATGTTTGTCTTAAATCTTTCTCTTTGCCTGTTTTGTTACAGTCTGTGCACCAACCTTCAGGGTTAAAGGTTGAATTAGCAGTTATACATCAACGCTAGCGTTTGTTAAATCTGTGTTAGAACGAACTATCAGAAAACCTTTATTTTACTGCAAAGGAGGATTATTTTATTTTTACCCACAAGTCTAATTCTGCTGTGCAGCCACAACAGGGCAGTAAAAGAGTTGACCCCTGATGCATTCAAATAACCATGGCCATCCCTTTGTTCAGGTATGCATTGTGCAAAAGAAGGACACGAAGAAGATGTACGCCATGAAGTACATGAACAAGCTGAAATGTGTGGAGCGGAATGAAGTGCGAAACGTCTTCAAGGAGCTCCAGATCATGCAGAACCTGGAGCACCCATTTCTGGTCAACTTCTGGTGAGTTCTGCATTGTATCTAAATGAACGTTTGTTCTAGAAGCTCAACAAAAGATGTTAAGAAACCTTAAAGGACCCACATTGTACATTTTATTTGTTTTTTTGAAATAGAAGAGTTCAAAACATTGTGAGTTCTCTCCCCAGTCCATACAGTCAACATATGGCGACAATTATAGCCTTTTATAGCCTATAGTTTTTAATTCATCATGACGTTGTGATGTCAAAACCATGATCACATTTATTTATGGCCACTTATTCAGTCTGTAGCAGTTTAGCCCTGCACATTCACATTGAAGTGCAGTGGTGGTACTGCGGAGAGTCTGTAGCAGAGTTATTGGAGTGGAAGATGTGAGGAAACGATAAAACGTTGTGCTGTTTCCGGCTGTCGGGAAGTAAATGAATCACCACAGCCATCTGAAGGATGCACACATCCGAAAGCATTGGCTGAAGTTTATTTTTTCCCATATCACTGAGGATTTCAGACTGAACTTAACAGTTTGTTCAGTACGTTTCAGACTGGACTTTTTGAACAAGGCTCAGTACAGGACAGCCAATCAGAACAGAGGTCATTTACATATATCTGTCTTAAGGGCACAGTAACAAAACAAACCGTTTAATTCTAAGTGATAAAAAGAGGGTGAAAAATAGTCATGTAAAAATAAAGTATGACTGTGAAACCACACAAATGTTGTAAGTGGAATTCCGGGGAAACAATAAAATACAGCAAAAACAGGACATGGACAAGACATTTCGATGTAAAACGATGTCCAGATGAACTGGGACAAAAATTTTTTTACTGTTATAGAATTTTCATTTATTTTAAATTCACTTGGATGGAATGAGCACAAAAATGTTATTGCAATCCAGTGAAGCACATATGCACAGATATAATAAGTAAGGTCCTTGATCAGATCCAGGGAACGTGTTACACTCAGTATGTGCTTTTAATTTGTAGTAAGCCTGGTTTGTTATTTGTTGTACATCTAATGAACTGTTAAATGAAATAGAAGTGGCTTTGCGTAAAGCTCTCACAGTGTAACAACATTCTTTATAAGACACAGGATCTCTAAATAAGACAAATGAGTCAATGCAAATTCAGGCAGCCAAATTGCCAGGTGCAGAATAAGCCTTTAAACAAGGCTTTTCAAATTGAGTAATGTTTTTTTTCTGAGGAAATTGAAAAAAATTGAGATATTTATGTGATGCAGAAGTTAGCAGAGAGGACTTGGGCTTGTTTACGCCTTGCATTAAGGGTACGTGTCCACCTCATATCTGGATATTCTTTGGCTGGGCTCTATTGATGCTTTTCACTAAAAGTGATTGGTGTGGCATAGTGAGAAGTGCTGCTACCCTCTGTGTGGTAGGCTGGGGTTTGATTCCCTGCCCAAAAAAGTGTGCCATGCCATGCTAAACCAAAAGTCTTGGGTATGACTCCACATTTAGTTACTAATTTCTGGGGTATAATTAAGTTGGCTTGACAAAGCAAACACCTGGGATACCTTAGTAATGGCTTAGCACAACCTTAGCAAGCACCTGGGATACCATAATATTGGCCTAGCAACACCTTAACAACCACCTGGGATACCATAATATTGGCCTAGCAACACCTTAACAACCACCTGGGATACGATAGTAACAGCTAAGCATTACTTTAGCAATCACCTGGGATACCATAGTAGCAGCCCAGCAACACCTTAGCAACCACCTGGGATGCCACAGTAATGGCCCAGCAGTACTTTAGCAACCACCTGAGATACCATAGTAACAGCCTAGCAACACCTTAGCAACCACCTAGGATACCATAGTAATGGCCCAGCAGCACCTTAGCAACCACCTGGGATATCATAGTAAAGGCATAGCAACACCAAAGCAACTGCCTGGGATACCATAGCAACAGCTAAGCATTACTTTAGCAGCCACCTGGGATACCATAGTAATGGCCTAGTAAAACATTAGCAACCACCTGGGATACCATAGCAACGGCCTAGTAAAACCTTAGCAACCACATTGGGTACCATAGTAAAGGCCTAGCAACACTTTAGCAACCAACTGGGATACCATAGTAAGGGCCCAGCAACACCTTAGCAACCACCTGGGATACCATAGTAATGGCCCAGCAACACCTAAGCAATTGCCAGGGATACCATAGTAGCAGCCCAGCAACACCTTAGCAACCACCTGGGATGCCACAGTAATGGCCCAGCAGCACTTTAGCAACCACCTGAGATACCATAGTAACAGCCTAGCAACACCTTAGCAACCACCTAGGATACCATAGTAATGGCCCAGCAGCACCTTAGCAACCACCTGGGATATCATAGTAAAGCATAGCAACACCAAAGCAACTGCCTGGGATACCATAGCAACAGCTAAGCATTACTTTAGCAGCCACCTGGGATACCATAGTAATGGCCTAGTAAAACATTAGCAACCACCTGGGATACCATAGCAATGGCCTAGTAAAACCTTAGCAACCACATTGGGTACCATAGTAAAGGCCTAGCAACACTTTAGCAACCAACTGGGATACCATAGTAAGGGCCCAGCAACACCTTAGCAACCACCTGGGATACCATAGTAATGGCCCAGCAACACCTAAGCAATTGCCAGGGATACCATAGTAGCAGCCCAGCAACACCTCAGCAACCACCTGGGATGCCACAGTAATGGCCCAGCAGCACTTTAGCAACCACCTGAGATACCATAGCAACAGCCTAGCAACACCTTAGCAACCACCTGGGATACCATAGTAATGGCCCAGCAGCACCTTAGCAACCACCTGGGATATCATAGTAAAGGCATAGCAACACCAAAGCAACTGCCTGGGATACCATAGCAACAGCTAAGCATTACTTTAGCAACCACTTGGAATAGTGTATCAATCACTTAATAATACCAAAGCAACCACCCAAAATACCCTAGCAACAGCCTTGCCACCACCTAGCAACCGCAGTAACAGTTGTTTTTGAACCTGATGCTTTTTACTCAGGTTGGTTTTTGCTTGGTCACTTTTTACCTCTGTTTGAGTCATTACTTCAATGAAGTAACAACACTTTTACCAGAGGATGATTTTTAGGTTACTTCATGCGCATCTCAAAAGCAGGAAGCTTCACAGCCGTGGACGGAGTTGAAGAAAGTGAGGAAAAAAGCTGCAACTGTGCTGAGGTTTCCGATTTAGGCCTCTAATGGCCTTAAAGTCTCTAATCTAATGAAAAGCTCGTATTCTCAGCTAGTTTCCTCCTTTGATTCATATGTCAGCTAACTGACCCTGATGAGTCTGAAGTTTCCCTTCGGAGGCCTCACAGAAAGCTTATGAGTCTCATTAGGAAAAGGCAGCAGAGTCATTAAAATCATCCTCAAGTATTATGGCTTCTCCTTTTCTTACTCTTTTAATGCCGACACAAAAAGTAGTTATTTCTGCATTTTAATCTACTCTTCTCCTCCGTGGTGTCTGAATGCTGCTGTTGCATTTAATTTGATAAGTACAGAACATGATCTAGCAAACCTGAAAAATTAATAACCCGTCATTTAGAACAAACAAACATGAATAAAATTATACATTGTATGTCCAAAAGTATCTAGACAGCCCCTCTGATTAGCGAATTCAGCTTCTTTACGATGCTCCCATTGAAAAGCATTGACAAATAGAGTAGGATGCTCCAGAGCAGCAGCACACATGCCCAGTGCCAAGCATTGAGTAGAGGGGTATAAAGCCCCCCAGCACTGGGCTGTGGAGCAGTAGATCTCTGGAGCGCTTTGCAAGCCCAATTGCGAGTCAGTTAAGCATGAGTTTAACTGGATTCGCGAGTCAGTTAAGCATGAGTCTGAGTCCAGTCGCAAGTCACTAAAGCATGACTCTGAGTCAAATCACGAGTCAGTTAAGTATGAGTCTGAGTCCAATCAGGAGTCAGTTAAGCGTGAGTCTGACTTCAGTTGCGAGTCAGTTAAGCATTAGTCAGACTCAAATCAGTCAGTTAAGTGTGAGTCTGAGTCGAATTGTGAGTCAGTTAAGCATGATTCCAAGGCCAATCGTGAGTCAGTTAAGCGTGATTCCAAGCCCAATCGTGAGTCAGTTAAGCATGTGAGTTCAATTGCGAGTCAATTAAGCATGAGTCCGACTCGATTCGCAAGTCAGTTCAGCGTGAGTCAAAGTCCAGTCGCGAACCAATTAAGCATGAGTCTGAGTTGAATCACGAGTCAGTTAAGTGCGAGTCCGAGTCGAATTGTGAGTCAGCTAAGCATGAGTCCGAGTCCAATCGTGAATCAGTTAAGTGTGAGTCCGAGTCAAATCGCGAGTCAGTTAAGCATGAGTCCGAATTGCATTGCAAGTCAGATAAGCATGAGTCCAAGACAAATCATGAGTCAGTTAAGCCTCGGAGTCCGAGTTGAATCGCCATCTCTGGTAACTAACAATAAATGCAGCTTGGAGCTTCTTTAATGCAGTGATAGGAAACACAGTAGTACACAGAAAGCTTTCACATGCTGATGCATTTTACTATGACCAACACGGACCAGTTCTAGACTTTAATACCTTAAACTGGACAAAAAGACGATTCCAGTCACACCAGCACAACGTTTGATAGGGTTAATACGCTTCTGTAAAGCTTCCAGGCTGCTATTCTTCCTGTGCTTCTGTCTGTTTGCGGTGCAACATCATTCTAAGCAGTCGTAGTCTGAATGGCTAAATCACCCGGCCTTAGATCAATGGCAGTCTTTTAATTACGATTTTAAGGACAATAAGCAGAAACGTCTGGCAGCCAAGGAAAGAAGAATGGCCTCTTTGGACGAACAGCATTAGATGCCGGAGGGGCCGTGTTCAATTCAATAAGAAAAAGCCCTGTGAATGTTAATGCACTTGGCAGCATTTCCCCCCACTCACCACCTTCACGAGCCGTGCTGCGTTCAGCTCCGCGGATGAGCAGAGCGACTACGACTGTCCGAGTTAGCCGCGCTGAAGGTCAGCGATGATGTGGGAGATTAGCAGCAGCTGTAAAGCTCTCTCTTTCTTTCTTTTCTCTTGCTCTCTCTCTCTCTGTCTCTCGTTCTTTCTGTGTTCTCTCTCTCACTATCTCTCTCTCTCTCTCGCCCCTCCCCTCCTGCAGATACTGCGGCTGTCCCTCTGCCTCAGGTGTTTGTATGTGGAGCATTTCTTTAGCACAGCGACGCGGCTGCTACACTGATGCTAACAGTTACTAAAGGAACTACAGGTTTAATATTCAGTTTTTAATCTGAAGACTTGAGTATCTACCCTGAAACTATATACAGTGCTGTGCAAAAGTCAGAGACCACCCTTCATTTATTTAACCTCCAGTCAAAATGGCCATTAAGAAGAGGTTATTCATTTTTCAGGATATTTCTGATGAGATCAGATATAAGATAGGCCACTTACATAAGGATGGAGAAAGTCAAAGGAAGAGAAAACTAGTAAAAGCTACAGAGAACACGGGACTCCTAACAACCTCCTGAAAGACCTGGTAGACCACCAACACTGTCCCCATCAGATAAACAGTACTTAAAGCTTTCCTCTCTGAGAGAGAGGAGAAAATCAAGCTGCTTCAGATCTGAAAACATCCACAGGTGTTTCTGTCCATCCTTCCACTGTGAGAAGACGACTCAGCGCTATGGGTCTGAAAGGATGTAGCTGTCGAGCTGAACAATGGACTGACCACCTCAGAGTCCAGACCTCAACATCACCAGAATGTGTGAAATTATTTGGATCGCGAGAGCCTGGGTTCGATTCCCCGACCGGGTGACCAGGGTCCTTTCTGTGTGGAGTTTGCATGTTCTCCCTGTGTCTGCGTGGGTTTCCTCCGGGTACTCCGGTTTCCTCCCACAGTCCTAAGACATGTGGTCAGGCCAATTGGACATGCTAAAGTGCCCCTAGGTGTGAGTGTGTGTGTGAAAGTAGATGTCTGTCTATCTGCCCTGTGATAGACTGGCGACCTGTCCAGGGTGTTTCCTGCCTTCTGCCCAATGACCGCTGGGCTAGGCTCCAGCCCCCCTGCGACCCAGAAGGATAAGCAGTTTAGATTGTGTGTGTGTGTGTGTGTGTGTGTGTGTGTGTGTGTGTGTGTGTGTGTGTCATGAGAAAGTGCAAAACTGACTTCTAAGACTGAACTTTGGAGGCACATTTCTTTGAAAAAGTGAAAGCAAGTGTCCTAAAAAGAAGGTGTAATAAATGGGAAAAACAAACAACTTTGAAAAATTTGGCAATATATTGTATATTTACATTATAAACATTATATATAATATGTTTTCTGTTAAAATATGTTGTATGTTTTTTTTCTGATGCTGAAAAAGGAATCACATGTACTTAAAGGAACTAGAGATTAAATAAAAGAGCACTGTAAGTTGTGTGGTTATGAGAGTGAGGAAGGCATACAGGAAGTTTAAGAGGCTAAAAAGTAGTGGGGGTTAGTTTGCATCACCTCACTTCCAATGTTGACCCCTTTACTTACACTGACACCTTTACTACTAAACATTAATTCAGTTTGCCCTGTTTGGGCCTCCTGAGTTCGATCAATTAACATGATCACTTTGCTTTCAGGTAGTTCAGCTTGATTTGCTGTGGACACTTTTCAGGCTGAGATCTGTATTGTGGGCTGAGGTACTGCTGGCTGTGAATTAAATGAAAGTAATCACTTTAGTTCTGCTTCTAAATGGTTTACTTTGATTTGTTATGATGAGTTCAGGACGCATTTCAAGTTAAGAGGTGCTAAGTGGAATGAGGTGATGCTGTTGCTTAAGTGTAGACGTGGCAGAGAGATTGGAGATATTTTTGGTCCATTTGGGCCTTTATATTAATTTCAAATTGTAGAAGTAATCCAAAATTATGCATGACAAATTCATATCTTAGTTATCACTGTTCTAAAACTTCAGGACTACTAGTGTAAAGTAAACTCACAAACATTGTAGCCCATTTAAAGAAGGCTTCACTCTTATCTGATACCACTAGCAGTGCACTGATAAGTGAATTGTGGCCCATGTGGCAAATATTCAGTTTTTTTCATCATATCTGCTATTGTCAATGCACAAACATTTATTAAATGTACAAATTGCATTAGCATTAATGAGAAGTAGAACATTTATTTCTGTATGGTTACAAATGTAGTAAAGTGCAGGTATTTTAGCGCAGTAGCCCAATGACACCTAAACATTCTGCTCCCCCTAAGTGCAATAACTATGTCATAACAGGGGTGGGCGATATAGAAAAATGTAATATCAGACACTCTAAGAAGTTTTCATGATGCACAATATGTCACAATATATGTTTTGGAAAAGACAATGAAGTGCCATGTTTAAAAATACAATCAAAAATTATGAATACAATGATTTATATTCAATATTTCACATCCTGTTCTGCACTAAATCCAATTACAGGACTAATAATGCTCACTCTGTAATCACACATGCAATTGGGAAGTGTTGTAAGTACAGATGGTATCTATGATGTGCTCAGAAAAGCATATTGTAACATAATTTGTCATGATAAGGGTAGATATTGCATGACATGTGCCCAGCCCTGTGTCATAATATCTTTTAACCAATTATCTGCCAGTACTGATATAAATCCGATTTCATCGTGCATCGCTGAATTAAAAAAATTAAAATAAAGCTCAAAACGCCAGGATTGGCAGGAAAAGACACAATTTCTTTTATGAAGATTAAAGCTTTCCAACAAACAAGCGTTAACCTGAGTTGGCCCAGGCAACTGACCAACCCACAAAAACCCATAATTTTATTTTATAATTTTCTGGGCAAGGAGGGGTCATCACTTGATTCCTCCTACCCTTTCCCAAATATTTCATATCTTTTCATTTTTATAGTATTATTTCCAAACCAAGAAGCAACATATTTTAAAAAATAATCACAGGCCAAGGCCACAATCAGGCCTAGGCTTTTAAGCATTATTCACTTTATGTATTACTTTAATTCAATATGGTTACAGCTACGTCTCCCTACGTATGTGCTTTTCTCCTTCAAAGACATTTTAATACTTATATGAAACAAACAGGTTCTTATCTGCGTGTGTGCCTCTCCTAGACGAGGCCTTCTTTGCACACAGCACTGCAATTTGCAACATACTCAGGGTCACCCACAGACACACACACACACAGGGAGAAGCTGCACATGTGCAGAGAGAGCAATACAGTATAATATAATATGATTAAAATCGTTTATTACTTTTAATTAACCTAAAGAATCATTCAAATATTAATTTACCTAAAAAATCTTTCAAATATTATCTATAATTCTCCCTAATGGGATTAGCTAGCATAATCTTCGTTCAATAACGTTAAATAACTCCAACTAACTTTACTTCGTTCTAGACAGAATTGGCAGATTCGAGGAAAGCAATCTTTCAGGCACATGCAAGCGTGCTAATTCCTGCTACCAATCAGTTGGTCTAAAGGTGGATCGATAGTGTGGAGGTGCTGGAGCTTGATGAAGCCTCTCCCACCTGCCTTCTCAGCACTGGGGTGTAATTTGGCCCCCTTTTACCAGAAGAAGCTGAGCAGACATGGTAGTTGAAATGAGCATGTGGCTTCGCGAGGAGCTGAGTCTGTGTGGAGTCGGTGGAGTCAGGCTGGTCTGCTAAGTGAAAAGAAAAGCTGCTGTCCATCATTTCCCTAGTTAGAAAGCTAGACTGAGAAACCATTCATGAAAACATACTACAACTGTGCTAAATATGTAAATATGTAAAATGTATAGGGAATATAAAAATAAATGTATGTAAATATATTTATTAAATACATTTGAAAATGTATGAAAACAGACAAAATACTGTCTAATGCGCTTTACTGTTTGGATCCCTTCTGAAATGAATTTGTATTCCAGTATCTTAATTTTAAATTCACAAATGAACCTTTAACTGGACAAAATCAAGTGTTGTTGGTATTGATACTCTGTGAAAATGCAGTTTTGATTTGCTATCTTGTTTATTTGAAATACATTTTGTGTGTACATGGTTAATGTAAAGAACAATGCAAAGCACAGAAGTCAGTTCTGTTCATTCAGTTCATATATAATTAGGTATATTTTTAACCTTTAAAACTAGAATTGAAAAAAATATAATCACAATTATAAATAATGGCATTTTGGAAATATATTTAACAAAAGATGTTTTGGCCATTTTCATACATTCATACAAAAATATATTTGAGATACATTTGGAATATATATTTTTTCCATATAGGGGGACAAAACAATGCTCACTTAAACTGGAAGTTTTAGCAATTCAAGAAAACAAGTGAAATCTTTAATAACACCAACTGCTAAACAGATAAAATCATGCTTCCATGCATTAAACATGTTCCCCTCAGCAAACATGAATGCACACTTAACAGCTGTACTTACATCATAGTTGTTATATACAAAAGTTAGTATGTAATACAGTCCAGACTAACAGTCTCATAACAATAATAATCTACAAAAACAGCTTGTAGGCTAATTTAACACGATAGGTTTCAGTCATATTATCGTTCTAACAAGAAGCGACTTAAAGGCTGTTAAACAGTTTAAACCGTTGCAAAACCGTCTAGATCAGAAACTCCAGCATGTTTAGGTTCTCTGGTTTAAGCAGGCACAGTAGCAGCCCAAATGCATAGACAGCAGCTTTCTGCCTCCTCTCTCGAGTCATATGACAGTCCAATCATGTACGAAATACATTCCCAATACATTCTCGCTCACAACAACTCAGCTCAATTGCTGAAGCGTTCCGCGTTTCTGGCTGTAATCACGATGTTGTTGTCCTTCTCTGTAATGTGTCACACATGAGGCCTTTCAGTGATTTTGCAGAAATTGCAGATCTTTGCAAGTAAATTGCTGCATCAGTCTTTCATTGCTGCATTTTTGCATGAAAGAAATCCAGGGCTTCTGGGTCATTAACACATTACCTGTCATGCTTAAAATGGGTTATTGGGAAAAGGTGCTGCAAACGTCAAAATTAGGGTTAGAAGCCGCCTGTCAGTGAGGGTATTTTTTAAGTCTGGTGTGCTAGTGGTGCCAAAAAAACCCTTAAAATCAGCCATTGACTTATTCACAGCTTTGACGTAGTCGATGATGTCAACAAACCACCCTATAAATATTGGGGTTATGTCAGACAAAACTGCAGTAAAGGCAATTTGAATTCATTACAAATAGACTTTTAAAATATATCAGGCCAGTAGTTCTCAATCCTGATCCTGTTCCACTGCACTGCACATTTTAGAATTTCTGATACACACCTGATATAACTAATGAACAAGCCCACACACTGCAAAATAAATGTGATTTTAACTTTAAAAAGTTGCCTTAAAGACTTAACTGAATTTTGAGTAGTAAGTTTGTGAGTTCAGACCATGCCTTCAACATGGTGGTGGTAGTATGAGGGAAGACTGATTGAGGGAGGGGGGGGACTCTGAGAACTTTAGCTGGAGTTCTGTGAAGCTTCTGCCTGTAGCTAGGAGGCTAGACCTCCCTGATGTAGGACTGAGGAACTGGGAGGAGATGTGGTGGTGGTGGTGGTGGGGATTGTGAACCCTTTGTCACGGGAGCAGAAGGTGAGGATGTGAATTTATAGGGAGTTAGATTGGAAGAAAGAGGGGTTTCAGCCATGTTCCTCCCTCCGAGCTTCAGTTATAACATAACTACATTTAACAAGATAAGAATCTATGTTTAATGCCTTCTCTATATTCATCATTGTTGCTGGAGCCTATATCAGAGGTCATTGGGCGGAAAGCAGGAAATACCCTGGACAGGTCAACAGTCCATCACAAGGCAGACAGACAGACATGCACACACACACTCACACTTAGGGGCAATTTAGTATTTCCAGTTGGCCTGACTGCATGTCTTTGGACTGTGAAAGGAAACACCATGCAGACACAAGGAGAACATGTGAACTCGACACAGAAAGGTCACCCGGTCGGGGAATCGAACCCAGGCCCTTCTTGCTGTGATACACCACGCATGATGACTGAGACGCTTGTCTCATAGAGTAGTTAATGGAAACACTGATTAACTCACATTCTCTTTCACTGACCTTTTGGAAATTAAATCTGTGAAATGTTTAAATGGAAACCCTGCTAATATATTATAATAAACTATCTGCTCTTTTACCTACAAACCCAAACGTGTTATAGATTAAAAGTTTAGAGTCTGCTCTTTCCACAGAATTTCCTCTCCTGTTTCAATAAACTACCAAAGAGAAATTATTGCTGTAAAATTACACTATTTACTACATGCATGCATTCATGCTAGGTTAGCGCTACGTCGGCCCGAAGAGGATCGATAGCGTGAAGGTGCAGCGCACCGGAGTCCCACCTCGTGCCTTCTCAGCACCGAGGTGTAATTTGGCCCCTTTTACCCGAAGCAGCTGAGCAAACATTAGACCCCTCCTAATGAAGCCTGTCAGTCAGTGTGCAGAGGGAAATCCATGTGGAGAGCACTTAAGTGCATTTCTTTCCTTCTGTTTCCTGGGGTCACTTCTGCTGGGCCGCATTTTTAGCAGCAGCTCTTCTCCAGCAGCTCAACTCAAACATGTGCGGGTTTGAGTCGAATAGCATCAGTAATTTAGTAGGTACTCTCCTGATGGTAATGCACTACAACCAGCCGGGGGTCCTGCTCCAGCGAAGCCTTAAAATATGAAACACGTAGAGGAGGAATTAGACAGGAAAATGAAATATTGAGGCTTGGAAAAGACTCCAAAAATGTCCAAATCACCATAAATGCATAAATTTGAAATTTTGCAAAAGTAGCAAATGGTTTATAGAAAGAGGTTTTATATAAACCCTTTATAGAAAGGGTTAAAAGTCATAGGCATCGAGTCAGGATTTTTCAGATCATGTCTTACATCTTTACGTATGAATGTCGCACGTACTGGCCCAAAAAAACAAAGGTCTGGCTCGATGTTTAGGTCTCAAATGTAAAATCAACATTACGCTGATGAGGATATGATGACAATAATAGCTCATTCACACACAACCTCCGAAGACACGCCCTTCACCAAGTTCTGACTGAGTTCTCTTTGAATTCTCTTTCAACACTTTCACGATCATCAGATTCACACTTCCACCAGAGAGGCCTCCAAACCCCCAAATCTTACATAGTGAAGATTTAAGGTTCTATAGCATTTAAAGTTTTTCCTAAAACCGTACCTCCCAGCCAAGACGCCTTTAGGAAGCTTTATTTTTAAGAGTGTGCTTTGGAGTGTTTTTCCAGCCAAATGAAATGGATGTCCTCTAGGGATGGTGGGGGTTGGAGATGGCTGGAGGGGGGAGTTGAAATGCACTAATGGAAAAAAATTTTGAAGCAATTTGCTAATTGGCTGCTGAACCCATCAGTTTGTGTTCTTTCTCCTGGCTAATGGTTTTCCTGTGGCCAATGCCCTTTATTTACTGCCCCTTGTTCTCTGTGAGTCCATCTATGAATCACAGTGAATTACGCTGTCATTTTTCCAACAGCTTTTAAGTGCAAATTGGGTTAGAAGAGATTTTTTGGCATTTGTGACATCGGCCTAGCAATTTCTCCTTGGCAGTGTGAGCATTAAAGCTAACTTTGGCCTGGACTTCCACCGGATTTGGATTTGACCCAGTAATGATGGGCAGACTTCTCTTCTCAGTTAGAAGTCATATGTAATATTTTAGGATTGTTTTACAACTGCGCACCTGTTCCTATACAGACGGTGCTTCATCTACCATAATACACACTTGTTATGGGCTTTCATCGATTATATTAGTAATCAGGTAATAAACCAATTATTTTGATGATTAATAAGGACATACAATCAAAATAGACTTAAGTGAACAGTAACAAACCATGCAGAGCATTCAGGGATTCTAAAATACTTTAATGGATAAAATTAAAAACTAGGAACCCTTTAAAAAGACTTCATCAACCCCATAAAATCCCAGGCTTATTACCTACTCAGCTTACTACTCAGTTACTACAGGGACTTCAATGTAAACAGGCTGAGCTTTTCTTAGGTTATAGAAGTGTGTAATAAAACTTTGGGCCCATCGGAGGGCCTCTGCCATTTAAAGAACACTTTGTGGCAAACAATGCATATAAGTGGTTGTAAACCATTTATTTTGGTGATTAAGAAGGACTTACAATAAAAGAAAATAGACTTAACTGAACAGTAACAAACCATGCAGAGCCTTACAAAGATCCTGAAGTACTTTACTGGAAAAAAATTCAAAACTAAGAAGCCTTTATCAACCCCTTTAAATCCCAGTAGGTTCTTACAGTGACAGAGAGCAGTAGGAGAATTTAAAATGTGCATTATCATCATACAAACTGACAACTAATCACTGCTGATTCATTGATTAGGTACTTTTTTGAAGTAATGAGTTTAATGGAGTGATTATAACAGCCCTAATCTGGACTAATCTGGAAACTTGAGCTACTTCAGATCATTCTCATGAGTCTGCTGGAATAAGTATGATGTCATAGGTCTAAATCTTCAGCGGAAACTGTTGTTGACTGCTTTGTTTACTGTGATCGGACAGATCCCGAGGCAGTTTGCCTTGTGCGTCTTCTAATCGAGCCTGGAGCGCTTGCGTCTAATTAGGAAACAGATAGCGAGAGAGCGAGTGCTTCACGAAGGGAAACTAAGCAACCAGTGGCAGACGGCATGAGCAGCTCCAGCACCACTCAGGCTTTGATCCTCTCTTCTTTCTGAAATGCGAGAAGGCTCGGCCCTCCCTTGGGTTTGGTCCTGTCTCTGTTTAAAGCAGTGGGAGGTATAGGGAGTGACTCTGCTGTTGATCAGGGAACTACTGACTAAGGCTGGGCCAAAACAACGGCTGGTTAGTCAGTAGTTTGTAAGTATACTTGCTAGTTAGCATAATAGCTAATCCAGCTGAAGTTTTAATAAGTAATGAATGTGATCTGTAATTAGCTAAAACTTTGGCTGGATTAGCTGATAACAAGAGCTAAATTAATGTAGTGATAGTTTAGCTTGTTTCCTATAAACAGGACATTTACAGCATGTAGCACTTTGCAAGTCAATTAAGTGTGAGCCAAAGTCAGCTTTGACTCAGTTAAGCATGAGTCCGAGTCTAATCACAAGTGAGTCAAGCATGAGCCTGACTCGAATCGCGAGTCAGTTAAGCGTGAGTCCGGGTCCAATTGCGACTCGGCTAAGCATGACTCAGAGTCAAATCGCGAGTCAGTTAAGCGTGAGTCCGAGTCCAATCGCGACTCGGCTAAGCATGACTCTGAGTCAGATCACGAATCAGTTGAGCATGAGTCCAAGTCTAATCGCAAGTCAGTTAAGCACGAGTCTGAGTCAAATCACGAGTAGTTGAACTTTGACTCAGTTAAGCATGAGTCCAAGTCCAATCACAAGTGAGTCAAGCATGAGCCTGACTCGAATCGCGAGTCAGTTAAGCGTGAGTCCGAGTCCAATCGCGACTTGGCTAAGCATGACTCTGAGTCAGATCACAAATCAGTTGAGCATGAGTCCAAGTCTAATTGCAAGTCAGTTAAGCACGAGTCTGAGTCAAATCACGAGTAGCCTGAAAAATCTATCACAAAATATTTAAGATGACTACATTTTTTTAGCACTGGTACCTAGTAGTGGCCAGTATACCTGTTGGGGGGGGGGGTTAGCCTTGGTACTGGACTATGAGACAAATGACTGGAGAAATACAACAATGCTGAAGTTTGAATTTCCTGTTCCACCTTAAATGGTGCAGCAGTTACATTCTGGCACCAGTACCAAAATGCAACTGCTGCTCCATTTAAGGTGGAACAGGAAATTCAAACTAAAAGCTGGTGAATAAGAAGCCAACTATAGCCTCATAGAAATTAAGGCATGAAACAACATAATTCACCATTTTTGCCGAGCTCACAGGGCTACTGCTGTAGGTGACTGAGGCTTGCGATACTGACAAGCTGTTCATTTTTGTTTTTACTAATTTGAACAATCTTTTTTATTTCAGATTTAATTAAATTGGAATTTATTTAAAAATGTGTGTGCATGTAAGGCTGGGTTGATGAAGTAGATACTCATGGATAAAAGATAAACCATAAGGTTAATTAAAAGGTGAAGAAGACACTTAAGTAAAACGGGTTTATTAACAAAGGGAGGATCCAAAATCAAGGTCAGCCAGTCCAAAGTCAAAAGCCAGATCACAAATACAGTAACCATGTGGGAAGTCCAAAAAGCAATGTCCAAAATCCAGAAACAAGGTCAAACCAGAAAATACAACAAAACAGAAAGGGCTGGACAAAAGGCAAAGCCGATAAACAAACAAGACAATGGTCATACACGGTACAGCAAACAGACAGAACAGAAGGCTTGGCAATGCTCTGAAAACAAAGACAATACTTCACAAATAAGCTAAGCTGAAGCGCGGGCTTATATACTTAACTAACAAACACAAGGAACAGCTGTGGGTAATTAGTAGTCAGGTGAGGCAGACCGGTGTAGAGTCATGTGAGGGAGATTGGAGATCATGTGATCCGGAGTGGGGTTCTGGGTAATGAAGTCTGGAGGTTGGGAAGCAGAGACAGCGGAGACAGAGGGAAGCGTAACAGGGTTAACACCAGACCAGGTCAGCAGCCAGCAGCCAGAATGAACCAAGAATCAGTAATGAGAAAACAAAGCAAGGTCATAAACAGGGTAGCAATAAAACAGGAACCGGCTTGGTTCGCACTGACAGATCAGGGGCAATACTTCGCAAAGACATAGTGCACACAGACAGGCTGATATACATGAAAACACCGGTGATGGTAATCAATATCCAGGTGACTGAGGTCCTCTGGTTGGCTTGTGATTGGTTGGTGGAGTCATGCAATGAACTGAGGGAGTCTGGGAGGTGGAGTCCATAACAGAATGAGAGTCTGAATGAGAACCGAGAAGCATGACAGTGTACCGTGATATAGTCAGTGTGTCCCAATTCAGGGGCTGCATCCTTCAAAGGATGTGGTCTACGAAGGCGTGTCCTTCGAAGGCTGCGTAGATCCGCGAAGGCTGAACTGAAATGAGATGGTCTGCTCTACGGCGGATTTCCTGTTTGTGTCACAGCACCGCTGTGTCACAGTTCACCGCTACATCACGAAACGCCACTACTGTCAAGTTATGTTAAAGTTCTTTAAAGACGGAGCCAGAAACTTTGATTTTATTATGTTTTATTTTTTTATTTATTAGAGCTGGGGATGCTTCTCTGTGTCTGCGCTTTGCTCCTTAAAACAAAACGAAACATTAGCATAAGCTTTGCTTCAGACCACATTCATTGGCTTTTTTAACACCTGTATCATTAGCTTTCAGATTCAGTTTAAACCCAATATATCACTGCTGTTGGAAGAAAACCTTGCATCTATATTTTTGTCATTTTTTAGTTTTTGACATAATTCAGAAATGTCTGTTGCCCTTTACGTTCTGTGTAAATTTTATGATGAATGGACCAAAAGAAATGACCCAAAATTACTTGGAAAGATGTCTGGTTCCATTGACTTACATTATACGTAAAGTAGGTTTTTTCCTTCTCCTGTAAAGTTACTATTTTGGAGATATGAGGTTTTGTTCCGACAACAGTGATATACAAGTGTCTCTTCAGCCGCCGTCTGCTACTCTGCTGACGTCGCCATGTTCATGAATCTTCGCTAGCACGCAATGAACCTCGGGATATGTTGACTGGTGAAGGATCCATCCTTTGGATCCTTCGTTACCATGGAAAAGAAGGACACATTTCTCAGCCGCATATGAAGGAGACTTCGAAAGGGGACAGCCTAGTCGCGCCACTGTGACGCAATCGGCCTTCAAATGCAGCCTTCGAAGGACGCAGCCCCTGAATTTGGAAGCAGCTAGTGTGATATATATTGAAACCATCTGTAACTGCTATACTGTTATGTACCGTCCACTACTACAGTGACCACTGTTCAATTTATTGATAGCTGCCATGAAGTCTAGAGTTTTTTTCCTCACCTTTTGTGTGTGATAGAACTCTGCGCTTTGATCTGTGATCTGAAACTCTAGTCCTGGTTTTGCCTCATTTACACACTCAGCAGTGAGGCATGGCGGATCACTGCCACACGGGAAAAACACCATCAGTATTTTTCATTCTTAATTTCAGTTTAATGCTCAGACTTTTCACAACAAGTCGATTTTTAGAGATGAGGAGAGCGACGTGATTTTTAACACACTGAAACTTCGCATCAGAGGCATCGAGCTGGAAGAAGAGAGACGAGAAGAAAGAGGGGAGAGATAGATAGACTGATTTGGAGGGAGAAGAAGAAGTAGAGAGATGAAGAGAGAGACAGAAGAGAAAGACAGGACACTGAGTTGAAGGAAAAAGAGAGATAGAGAGATGAAGAGAGATAGAGAGAAAGAGAGAGAGAAGAGAAAGAAAGAAGGAGACAGGAAAATGCATTGAAGATGAAAAGAGAGAGAGAGGGAAAGTGAGAGAGAAGAGAAAGAAATAAGTAGACAGGAGATAGAGAGATGAAGAGAGAGAGAGAAAGAGAGAGAGAAGAGCAAGAAAAAAGGAGACAGGACACTGAGTTGGAGGAAGAAAGAGATAGAGAGATGAAGAGAGAGGGAAAGAGAGAGAGAAGAGAAAGAAAAAAGGAGACGGGTCACTGAGTTGGAGGAAAAAAGAGAGAGAGCTGAGGGACACGAGAGAAAGGGACCAAGCAAGTTGGAGAAAGAGCGAGGAAAAGACAAAGAGAGAGAGACACTGAGAAAGAGAGGGAGACAGAGAAAGAGAGAAAAAGAGAGGGAGAGATGGATGGAGAGAGAGAGAGAGAGAGAGAGAGCTAGAAGAAGAGAACCAAAGAGAGATACGGACAGAGAAATACAAGAAGAAAGGGCGAGAGAGACAGTGAGTTGGAGGATGAGAGAGAGAGAGCAAGAGAGAGAGAGAAATGGGAAAAGGAAGAAGGAAGGAGACAGGAGAGACTGGCTGAGCTGGAGAAAGAGAGAGATGGATAAAGAGCGAGAGAGACACAGAGAGGACAGAAAGAGGAAGAGAGTGAAAGAGAGAGAGAGAGAAAAAGAAAGGTAAAGAGAGGGAGAGGTTGAAGAGAGACAGAGTTGGCGGAAGAGAGAGAGAGAGAGAGAGAAGGAGAACAATTACCGTCACTTCTCTGGCCGAACTCCTCTGGCAGCTCCCACACTGTGAGTCGCAGTGAAGCACAGTGAGTTTATCACATCGCATCAGAGCGAATCTTTGTGGGGGGAAAAGAGTTTTGGAGCCATCAAAGCCCCCCAAGCTCCACAGCTCCGGGCGCTCGTGCTTAGATGTGGAATTCTCCTTTGAAGGCTGACAAAGCTCCAAAGAGTTTGTCCTTTTGAGTGATATCTCGTATTCAGCTCGCTCAGCTCCTGGCTGGATTGGAGAGGCTAACACAGAAATAAACACCCACAGCTGTTTTACATACAAACTTTACTGGTCACTGCATTGTTAATATCGTCCATCATTGTAGAACAGTCTTCTGAGTGAAGGTGATAAAACTGGCTCATTCTAACGCCTTACTAAGTGGTGACCATGACTTAATTATCTCATTCCCACGCTTTAAGTCATCTACAGAGCCCTGCCAGTGACATCAACATCCCATATTAATAAAAATAATGTGTGGCCACACCTTATTAATGCGTTAGGATCTCGTTCCCATGCATTAATAAGGTGTGGCCACGCATTATTTTTATTAATATGGGATGTAATTAAGTGAAAACCACATATTATATATTAAATAACAACACAACTCCTATTTCACTTTCCGCTTAGATCCTGCTGGTGTGGGTTTATGCCAGTTTCCTCTCTTTCAGTAATGAAGCGGCCAGTAGAGCCAGAGCAGTGACTAGCCGTGGTTGTTGTCATGCCAGCAGCAGAGACAACAATGACTGGTTGAGTCTGTGTTGCCTGCAAGAGCTGTCTAAACGACGAGCAGGGGGAGAATTAATAATGTTGCATTTTGGCTATCTGAAACATTGCTTTTGTTTTGCAAGATTTCTTTAGTTATTCATACTTATTCATATAAATGTACTGACATCAGACTAAATCACAAATAAATAGTATTTGCTGTGTAAAAGCTTTAACAGGGCCAGACTCGTTCCCCTGCTGCCATTCTGATGAATGCTGCCATTAAGGCCCTATCATGCAGCATTTGGTCGGTGGGCTTAACTCCACCTACTGTCTTCTCCCAAAAGAGATGTCTGCCTTTGGGAAGCTTTAGGCCATTAATCTGCAGACTGCTGATGTCCCTGATGCTCTCTGTGGAATTTACAGTTCATGCTCAGAAAAGCTCACAGGCTCCAGCGTCTTATCTCTATACTCACCCTCCGCTGGGGGAAAGTGAGCCATCAGAACTAAGAGTTACTGCACCATCCAGGCCTGGTCATAAACATATATAACGTCTCATACAGGTAGTGCAAGTTAAAAGCCTGGACACACTTGATACGAATGCCTGTTTTTCTAATCTTAAAGGCCACATTTCACAGAAAACTGACTTTTCCTTTTTTTTTAAATGAGTTTGATTAACTCCAGCCCACATACAGAAGCTAAGCTACATGAACAGCCTGTTTTTAATTAATGAAAGCATTTATATTTGCCTACTCATTCAGCCTGCAGCAGTTTAGCTGCCTATTCATTCACATTGAGGGGTTACTAGGGATGGCATATTGGTCTGGATTGGTATCGCTGTTGGCTCGATATCAGCAGAAAGTACTAGATGGGATATCGAAAAAATCTGTCCTGAAAAGGCTCAGCAACAGACTCTTCATCACCTCCCACTGTCTAGCCCATTGCATCTGAAGACGTCCACTTTGTTTTTGAGGAGGCAGTCATAAAGGAATGGCCAGCGTTTTGGGGTTGGCTGTAGTCTAACATGGACACCAGACCCAGTTGCTGCATTTTCTCTTGCCCTGCCTGAGAAGCCGTCTGACTGAGCTGAATCAGATGAGGCCACGGTCTTTGGGCCTTGTGCGCGAAACAAGCCGTGGACCAGATGGTACTGATGGCTGTATAACTATGGTATTTCTCCAGTTTCTATCAGTGTCCGACAACCAGAACACAAATGCACCAAAGCTGAAATTGGACTCCTAATTTCAAATTTTTTCTATTCCAATTCGAACCAAAATCTGGTAAATAATAAGCGAATTTATGCCATGTAGACATTAAAGCATGAAACAACATTTAGCATCGTTTTTGCTGGGCCTGTTGGTCTAATGTTACAAAGGAATATTAACATAGGCTTATCTATATATTCTTCAGTGTTGTTTTGTCAAACAGTATCAGTATCAGAAGGTACCCAAAGGTTCAATAACAAAAAGTGGTATCGTGCCATCATAGCTGTTTCTGTAGACCAGGGTTGTCCAAAGGGTCAAAGTTTGTCCATGAGAATGTTTGATTTGGCCCATCATAAAGTTACTTTAACCCAACCCCCTAAACCAGGGGTCGGCAACCCAAATGTTAAGAAGAGCCATTTTGTCCTTTCAACAAAAATCAAACCACCTTGGGAGCCACAACATTTTGTGGCCATCTTATCATCTTGGTTGTAAATATGTCTCAGTATGTGTTAATGTACTAGTATAGGATAAAAATATAATACAAATGAAAATGCAGACTCACTTTGCTCTGCTTTCAGCTTTAGCTCAGCTATAGCTGCTTTTCTCACATCTCTGGCAGGAAACTTTTCCAAAAATGGAACAGTTTCTTATAAAATGTCTCTCAACATTCAACTTTCAATGAGACTAAAGTCAGCTTCTCATTTTCCAGCTTCTTGTTCAAATTTTCTCATTCTACCTTAAATGGTGGCTGAGGCGCCAGAATGTAACTGCTGCACCATTTAAGGTGGAATGGGAAAATTCAAACAAGAAGCTGGCAAACGAGAAGCTGCTTTCAGCCTCGTGACTTTTTAGTGTTTGACAGTTTCTTGTAGCTGATTAAATATGTACGAAACCAGCTGGAGTGCTTATAAAAGTCCATTCGTCACCAAACTATTGATGTTCGTCTTAAATCTTTCTTTTTGCATTTTCGTTAGCAACTAGCTAGGCAAGATTGTTGCTATGGTGACCAGCAGTACTGCACCGATCTTCAGTGTTAAGGGTGAATTAGCAGTTATAGGCTACATTAACTCCCGCGTTTAAGACCATTTAGTGTTAAAACTGTGTCAGCAGAGCTTTATTTTACTGTGAAGGAGGATTATTTTATTTTGACCTGAAAATCTGATTCTGCCGTGGAGCCACAACAGGGCAGTAAAAGAGTCGCATGTGGATCCAGAGCCACATGTTGCCGACCCCTGGCCTATCCCCATGGGAGAACAAACATGTTTTATATTGTGTGTGTATTTATTTATTTATTTATTTATTTATTTAAGAACTGATTTCAAACTTCATTTGTATACTGTTTTGTCTTTTTTGGCCCTGAACCTTGCTGCTAGACAGTCTAGAGCTTTTCGAATAAGGCACAATACAGAGCAAAGTCTGACAATGAGTGATGCGGTTTCTAACCTTGTATGATATAAAACATGGAAATATACACTGAATACTTACAAACAGTAGCAGTGGCCGTCTTGAAGCCTGAATTTTGTTAGGAATACCATAAACCACATTTGAGATTAATTAACAGCTGTGCTGTTTGAGGCAACTGTGATGATCTGGTTAGCACAGTGCTAACCAGTGTACATACACTTCCATTGCTTGTTAGCTACATTAGCCTTGTAGCTCCAGCACTAAACCAAAGAAGCAAACTTTAGACACCAAATAAATCTCAGCTGATTGACCACAGGTAAGGAGATTTTTCCCCACAGCTTTAAATATACAGTACATTCAGACATCTGCTTAGTCAGTCTCAACTCCTTCCTCGGTGAAGGTCGTTTTTTTCCTCTGGCTCTCAGTCAACCTCCTGTTTTCTGTCTTGTTATTGAATACAGAAGAATGAAGTGACTCAGGTTGTTACTGTATTGCCTTCTCCACGCTAACAGTGGTGGCAGAACGTGGGCTATAACGAACGTCAAGGGAAGCCGCTGCTTGATGAAAAGCTGACCTTGATGTTTTCATGGCTTGAATACGAAGGCTTTTTCTGTTGAACAGTTTATGTAATAAACCACATAATACGCTCGAGTGCAGCAGTCTAATAGTTCAGGTATGTCAAAGTGAGGCAGCCTCAGAGATCCAGCATGTAAAATCAATACTGATTTGAGCGGTGACTCTTCAGAGGAGAGTGGAAGTGGGCAGCTTGCTGATGTCGGTCTGCTGACAGATGAGGCGACTGATGGATAACCCTTCAGGCTCGAGGGCTCAAACCCAAACACACAGTCTCGTCTAATGAAGGGTTTTCCTTCAAATCACAAAATCATCCCCCGTCAGAACTTCCTGGAGTTTCTGTAGAAGTCTTAACCACACAAATATACAGTAGCTTTCTCTTCAGCTCATTGGTGCGGTCAGATTAAAGGTGGGCAATATGGCAACAGTACATTTTGATACTTGAATGTGGTTTCGCAATATGATATGTGAGTCAGAATATTTTGTTTGTGAACAAGTTGGAACAGACAAAATGCACCGGTAAAACAGGACTGTTACATTTAAAAAATGGCTCTAAAACTATGCATTATTTCAGTTCAACATGCTCAAAAGTAAACCATTCAAGAAGGAACATAAAGAAAAAAACAAACAATTGGTGAGCATGAAAAAAATAACAATAAAATTAATTAACATCTAATGATGCAGGTACTATACGCTCACTGTTGTTTCTTTCTGCAGGCTCATTAGTGGACGTTCCACCATTGGGAAGGAAATCGACTACAATATTTTTAATTAACATGATTAAATGAAAGAGTTTTCCCTGTAACCCTGTCATCAGATTAATCAATACATTGTTGTCTGTGTGTGTGAAATGTTGTGACTCTGTGTTGAGCTGCTAGTGAGCAATGAGGGGTGAAAGGGGAGGAGTGAGAACCCCCTGCTGTGTCGCTATAAACACATAGACATAAAATGCTGCTTTTTTTTTCAGATCACACAATCCTGTACAACTGCTTCAATAAAAAATAGCATTTTAACACAGTAAAAACACCTTAATAAATGTTGATCTGCTTCTGGACTTCATAAATCATATACTTTCCATGACATTTCCATATATATATATATATATATATATATATATATATATATAATCTTTGAGTGTCTTTATATGCACTTGGGTAATCAGAAAATGGGGAAATCCAGGTCTACATGAGTCTACATTGAGTCACTTAACCTGAAAATATGAACATACATCATCTAGTAGATGTAGAATATTTCAATAATTTCGTGAAGCATGTATTTGGTTTCACTGTCACCTCAAAAGTGTTTTCCTGCATCTCGCGGCAATGCTGCTTGCTTATTTCCAGTACCACCGTCGCAGCGCAGACTGAGAAATCCGAAAGAAATCAGAGTAAGAGAACTGCAGAAATCCACACTGTTACTGTTACAATGTTACTAAAGAAAAAAAAAATAATAAAACTGAAGGACTTGGTATTGAAAATGACATTTTTTGGCAGCTGTGAAAAGGAGTTACTTGGTTTCAATCTTTTAACATCATTAGAACACACACACACACATAAATATATGTATATATATATATATATATATATATATATATATATATATATACACAAAGCAGCAATTTTAACAGGTTAAAAATCATTCTCTGTCTCTGTCTGATCCAGGTACTCATTTCAGGATGAGGAGGATATGTTTATGGTGGTGGACCTGCTGCTGGGAGGTGACCTGCGCTACCATCTGCAGCAGAACGTCCACTTTTCTGAAAGCACTGTTAAACTCTACATCTGCGAACTGGCTCTTGCACTGCACTACCTAAGCAACAAACGCATCATCCACAGGTAAACCCACTAAAGTCTGTCTACAGATAAAGACATTAATCCCTGTTGCAGCTCTCACCAGCGATAACAAAAGCATGTCATAACTTTACATGAAGTATTTCTCACTCGCAGTAGAGAACGGGCCCTGCAGATTGTAGTTGTAGACAGGGGCGATTTGATGCACAGGCTTCGGGGCCTCGAGTAACTCAGGGCTGCTGACTGGCTGTTTTTTTTTTAAATCTGATTTCTTTTTTCCTCTCCACCCATCTACCAATGATTATCTTTATGTTTTCGAGATATCAACTTCCCATTTAATCACAACAACTAGCAACCACAGGGCAATTCCCTAACAACCACTTAGTTTACACCCCTCAAGCTGTAGCAACTGCCTAAAAACACCTTAGCAACCGCCTAGAAACATGCTTCAGAGATATCAACACCGTTCCAACTCCAGATTGTCTGGTCTGATTGTGTGATTCGTGCTTGTATACAGATTTTGATCGGATGCACGGTTTCCGTGTGGGAATGGAATTTTGCGGAATTTTTTCCCATAGGAATGAGTGGGGTAAAAAATTGCATGACAATCTACTGAACTTCTGCTTGACCGAAAGGCACAGTTTCACATATACCATCTCAGGGCAGGCCCCCAAATACAAATTCAATGTTGTTCTGACCCACAGGCACCTGTTTGTCATTTTTTTTCCCCATCCCTCGTTTCTCCCATAGAGTCCCATTCCTTTTTTGTCGCCACACAAACTGTATTACTTCATTGCCCTACAGCCACCAAACTACATGTACTCAGTAAGGGTAGGTCCTCACACTCTACTGCACAGCCATACCGACCTGCACTCCTCTATTTTACCATTTTTTCATCCCTCGTTCCTCCCATTCATTTTCGCCCAAACCCTAGTCCTTTTTTTTCCTTCGCCCAAGAGACACCAAAATGCATTAACTCACTAAGGGCAGGCCCCAAAGCTCTAGTCCACACCCATACTGACCCGCTCTCCTCTATTTGTCATTTTTTCATCCCTCATTCCTCCCAGAGTCTCCTATTCATTTTCAGCAACATGTAGCTAACACTTGGCAACTCCCTACGCACAACTAAACCCATGACAACTGCAATTTACCAACCGCGTGGGGTACTATAGACACTGTCTAGCAACACCTTAGCAACCACCTGGGATACCATAGGAACTGCCTAGCCACAGCCTAGCAGGAAGTGGGAAACATTTAAGCTGTACAACCATTCTGCGTTTCCTTCAGGAAATACACGTTTCTAGTTTTATTAAAAAATGATGTTGGATAAAAAAGCTCTAGTCCAGTCCGGTCTGGTTTCACTCTGGTCCCATCAGCTCGTTGTGCATCCAGGAGACACAGAACACAAAGTGAACTTCATTTATCTGTTTAACGTTTCCTGTTGTGTGTATTCTTTACTAAGACCTGTATGATGCATGCAGGCGTTGATGTGCTCTCTGTCTTAAAATCAAGATTGCACGCTTCGTCTGAATTGGCTGAAAGGAAAGCTGGAAATATTCTTATTTTCACCTCATCTGTATGTAAATCGACTGCATGGACTGAATTGGTCTCGAAGAAAGGGGCACAGCCCAATTTCCTTGCCATATGGGGCCTCATCATGAGTATGGGCGTGAGGGGGTGGGGGAGTCCTCCCTGCACCTAACCCTCCAAGGTCCCTGATGACTGTTACAGCTTGAAATGCCTCTTCTTACATTTTATTTCTCACATGTAGCTCATAGAAACAAGTGGAGAAATTGTGTGGAAAGTGCATATCCTAAACTTTTAACCCATTTCACATCTGTTTGTAAGTAGAAGGGGATCTACTGCACTGTTCAAAAGTCTCCCTTTCGCTTGTTTAATTTCCAGTAAGAATCGTGGACAAGTGACTCATTTTTCAGCATCAGAAAAAGCAGGAAACATATATTTAAATGAAAAATATGCAGAAGCCTTGACAACCAAATATAATATTGCTTTTTCAGTATTTAATGTGTCACTCTTTAGCTTTATTACCCAAAACCTAACCCTAACCCTGGCCCTAATCCTGACCCTAGCCTTAACCTCAACCCAAAACCTAACCCTCATATGTTCTTGACATGTCTGTTGAGTGTTTGTTTCATTTAAAAAGGACCACTCAAAACAAACTGTCACAATGAATTCGATTAAGGTCTGTTTTGACTGGTCATTTTGTAAATAAAGTGGTCTTGTTATTACATTATTGTTATATGTACATCCTTATTTTGCAGAAAGGAAAACATGCTTTACATTTTTCTCCATTTTTGACATCAGAACAAACAGAAACGAGTCAGGAGGGCAGACTCAAACCAGTCAACGCAGAATATAAATCAAATATAAATGTAATTCATGACATTCAACGTACATTATATTTACATAATTACGTTTTAATTACAATTAAGCAGAATGACAGCAATAACTCTAGACTTGTAAGGGTTAATATTGTTCTCTGCTTCAGCCCAGGTGCTAAAAATCTCATGATTTTCAGGTTCATAATGATCGACTGCAGGAAGTGTTAATTGATACTGGAGAAACAGGCAACCTGAGCCTTCGGTAAGGCTCTCGAGTGAATTCTCCCACCCAGAAGCAGGAGTCCCTCGAGTTCCCCCCCGTCTCTGCTCCAGTATGCCTCTAAAACATGACGCCAACTGCTTTTGCTCACGGCAAACTGTAATTATTAACGCCACACTGCTCAATTAAGTCAGAGACGCTGTCCAAATAAGCAGAAAACAGCAGACACACACCTCACAATCAAAAACTACATTCAAACGCTTCAAAAGTTTGAAATCAAGGTTTTCAATGATATTAAACCAGCCTGGTAGCAGATACATGTATAAAGTTATTCTAATATGATGCTGCTCATTGTTTTGACCTGGCTGCCTTAAATGTACTTTATTAAACCCCTAATAGCAAGAATATAATCAGTTTTACATTCTGTTGTTATTTAATTTCAAATAAATCTAAACTTTATAAAATTAAAACATTAATTTTTGTGACATGGGAGAAAGGTTTTCATTTTTGTCATTTTTTTTTTTATGTTTTTCCAAAATGATGAACGAAACCAAAAAAGATGTATAATCTAAAAAATATAATAAACTTACTAACAAGGAAGAAGGTATAATAAAGTTTATATCAGAGCAGAAGTTATAATAAAAATAAAAGACAGAAGTTATAATAAATTAATATTAAGAAAGAAGTTATAACATACGTAATACCAAGAAAGATTCCAGCAAAATTTCAAGCAAGAAGTTATCACAAAATTAATATCTAGAAAGAAGGCATCATAAAATGAATTTCACAGTTCAAATAAAATTAGGAAAAAAAGAAGTTATGATAAAATCCATATCAAAGGAGAAAAACTTCAATAAAATGAATATCAAGAAAGAAATGATTAAAAAATGAGTATCAAAAAGAACTAATATTAAAATTAGGATGAGATTAAGTTATGATGCAATTCATATTAATGGAGAAAAAGTTTAAATAAAATGACTATCAAAAAGAAATTATGATAAAATGATTATCAGAAGAATGTGTAATAAAATCAGGATAAAGAAGAAGTTATGAAAAAATTCATATCAAAGGAGAAAAAGTTTCAATAAAATGAATATCAAGGACGGAATGATCATAAAATGAGTATCAAAAATAACAACAAAATTAGGATAAAAAAGAAGTTATGATAAAAGTCATATCAAAGGAGTAGTTATAATACAATTACAATCAAGAAAAAAGTTTTAATAAGATAAATATCAAGAAAAAAATGATCATAAAATTAATGTAAAAAAAAATTTGGATAGTTAAAGAACTTATGAGAAAATGAATATCAAAAAAAACATTATAACAAAAGTAATACCAAGAAAGAGTGTTATAGCAAATATACATGAAGTTATCATAAAATTAATTTCTAGATAGGAGTTTTAACAAAATTAACATTAAAAAAGAATTTATAATATAGTTAATTTCTATACTATAATTATATCTGCTATAATATATTTAATTAACTTTAATAAAATGTCAAAAATGCATCATATTGCAAAAGTAACCATTAAATTTCAGGGCAAATTTTTAATTATTCTAAATAGAGCATTAGCTTCATATTGTCAAAATTCCTGAAATATTAAACGCATCATAAATGTCTTTTGGTGCCTAGTTTAAGATGCTTAATAATTCAGTATAAAAACAAAAAATCATTACTCTGGGTGATTCTGCACTTTTGAACAGGAGTGTAATTGGGGGTGAGAATCTGACTCAGTTCACATCAGAGAGAGTTTACTGTAGCAGACACTCCTGCCAAGGACTAAAAGTGCCTATCAATGCGTTATCAATTACCTGAGGTGTCTTTTTTACAGCGTGAGTCCACTGTGTTAATGCTTCCTGATCAATTTGTCTGAAGGAAGCAAATCAGTGAAAGACAGGAGCTGTCCACAACCGAAGAGCTGACGTGTCCTCCCTGCAGAAATGTAGAAGGAGTTCAGTTAGAAATATATCTGGAATGTCCAGATGTTGTGAAGGGCAGAGGATGGTCTGACGTGTGTATTAGATTTCAAATGATCAGCATTGTTTTTGTTCATCTAAACATTTTGAAATAATGAAAATTGCTTGTTTCAGTTTGAAGGACATTCATGAAACTGAAAAAAAAGATGTTTCATAGTAGTTTCTTCTGAATTTAAAGGTATTAATAGGGACTTTGTCCTCCTTTTGTTGCAGTAACAGCCTCTACTCTTCTGAGAAGACTTTGCACTAGATGTGTGAACATTGCTGTGAGGATTTGATTGAGCATTAGTGAGGTCAGGTACTGATGTTGGATGGTCAGTTCTGGATCACTCCAGATCATCCCAAAAGGAGCAGTTCCACTGCTCAACAGCCCAATACTGGGGCACTTTATGCCCCTCTAGCTGACGGGTGTTGGGCATGCTGACCTTAGGCTCATGTGCAGCTGCTCCAGGCCATCCCATTCTGTTGGTCAATGTTTTTCTATGGCGATTATACAAGCTGTGTGTGCGCAATGGAATGCTTGTGTCAGCAGTGGGTGTGTCTTACCTCTCCAAGGCCGACACAGAAACGTGCTGTTTCTGCTGTTCTAATCTCTGTTAATCACCTGACGTCTCAACGCTGTTGTTGCATTTATTTGATATGTAAAGAATGTGACCTAACAAAGCTCAACATTCATTCATGATACAGAATAATTCAAATGTAGATGTTATTCTTTACATACAGTCATATGCAAAGTTTGACCATCATGTTGACCATCATGTTTTGATGATTTTCTAAGTGAAGAAAATAACACATCTTTTACTGGGGACACACTTAAACATGGCATTTTTTAAGCAAATTTTATTTCATATTATTTCTGCAATTTGCATTTGTTTGCTATTTATTAACATTTCGTAAAAATATAAAGCATAGGCAAGTTTATTTATATAGCACCTTTCATACACTGCTGTCATTCAAAGTGCTTTACAAATGAGAAAATACAGAGCCAGAAAATACAGAGTTGTTCAAAAAAGTAAACGTGAATAGAAAAACAAGGGAAGGGAAAATCATTAAAATTAAAAATCAAATTAGAAATTAAATAAGCATAGTTCCATCCATCATCTAAACCGCTTATCCTTCTGGGTCGCGACGAGGTGCTGGAGCCTATCCCAGCTGTCATTGGGCGGAAGGCAGGATACACCCTGGACAGGTCTCCAATCCATCGCAGGGTAGACAAACACATTCACACACACACTCACACCTAGGGGCAATTTAGCATATTCAGTTAGCTTAACTGCATGTTTTTGGACCGTGGGAGGAAACCGACGCAGACACGGGGAGAACATGCAAACTCCACACAGAAACAACCCTGGTCACCCAGCTGGGAATCGAACCCAGGCCATTCTCGCTGTGAGGCAACAGCGCTACCCACTGCGCCACCGTGCTGCCCACATAAGGATAGTTAAATAATGAAATTAAAAGTTAGATTAGGACAAAAAAAGTGCCGTTATAAAGGAAAAATGGCTTGAAACGCTAACAGTGTTTTAACCTGTGCTGAAAGCTGCTCAAATAGGAATGTTTTAAGCCTGGATTCAAAAGTGTCTAGTGTCAGAGCTCTTCTAACGCTCATAAAATGTGTCATAACATTTGCACAGGCCTCTTGTAAATGTTTTATTTTTTCCCTAATATGTTCAATTCAGCAAATAAACACTAACTGTGCATTAAAATGTGCAGAAGTGTTCTCTGTAGAGGATGTGTTCACTTATTTTCACTTCAATAAAATGTGTCATTTGACCAGGAGCACCAAAACTGTTGCATATGACTGTGTCTTAACTTCATAATTACCTATGTATTTTTGTACCTACGTTGAAATAGTACAGCAGAATAATAGTAACAACTGTAGAATCCTATGGGTTAAATAGACTGATAGAAGCAGCAGTTCTATTGTGAGTCACACAGTAGCCACATTTACATGCAGCCTAATAATTCTCCAATAATCTGACTAATAGCTCGATCGGAATAGAATATGTCCATGTAAACACCTCAATCGGAATAGACTAGTCTGATTGAGGCCATTCGGAATACAATTTCTATCTGATTGAACGAGGTGGGTAATCCTGTAAATAATCCATTAAATTGAAGAATAATAGCCGTGTAAACGCCTGTATCTGATTACATTCCCAATGGTAAAGTTTAAGTCCGTTCTGATCATGTTCGTCACGTCAGAGAGAAAGCTTATAACGTTCAGCGGAGCAGAAACTGGTCTGCAGAGGAGACGAAGTTCATGCTCTGATCTTTAGAAGACGGCGGTGAGACGGACGTCCAGCTTATGTGTCTCAGAACACGACGTCTTCCTCTTGGCCTTCTTTAATAAGGACATGTGAAGGACGTTTTCCTGAGTCTGACATCATTTTAAAGTAATTAAAAACACAAGCACTGCTCACTGCTGCTCATCTCACTCTGACTGGACCCACGTGATGCTGGTTGTCATGGTAACGTCTATACTAAGTGGTACTAGTGGCATGGATGCAATTTTGAATCAGATTACTTATCATGGAAATGGAGATTTTCATCAGATTGTTGACAAGACTGAGCATAAAAACACCTCAGTCTTACCTCAGTCCTCAGTCACCGTAACTCTGAAGCCTGTTGCGTTAGGGAGAAGGCTGCTGTTTTGACGTGTGTTGTTGTTTGGGAGTGGGAAACACACACACACACACACACACACACACACACACACACACACAGAGGTCTGAGGCCTCCCCGGTTTCTGCTTACGTGTGTGTGTGTGCTGGGAGAAGCTTAGTTTATGCAGAAAAGTGACAACTCAAACCACACTCTCCGTCTCCGCCTGTTCTACAGTTTTGTTTTTCACGATGCAGCATTTTTGTCCCAGTCACAGTCAGCACTGTGTACTGGAGGAGTTTTAGAGAAATACAACACCAAAAGACGCCTCTGTCACATGTTTGGCAAAATATACCACAAGGAGACAAACGGGCATCGGGAGATGAACGTACATGTGGCCTTCTTTAGAAATCTGAATTTTCTTGCTGTTATTTTTCAGTTATACTGTCACTGAGAAGGTTGGAAGCACTGTTTTCATTAAAGGGCCCATATGCTACATTTATTGTATTTTATTTGTTCCCACTGAGCTCCACCTATATTGTTGGTGTGGTTTTATGTACCAAAATACAGTCAACATTCATTTTGACCTGACCATTCCTCGCCTCTCTTTATCTCTTAGAATTAAGCAGGCTTAATTCTAAGCTCTCCCTTTAAAGGCCTTTACACACAGAGTGATTAGTTTGAATGACAGTAAATTAATCCTAGCACATGTATAACTGACGATATCTTGCACAACAAATGTAATTTTCTCCAGCAACATTAACTCACTGATCAATCACGGTCATCTCTGGTGTTGGCATCATGACAGCCAAGATGACAGAGCAGCTGTGTTCCAGCAAACAGAGCTTTTTCACAAATGCTAAGAGCATAAGAATCTCCAAAAGCAGCTCAAACAGAGCTTAAACTGGGCTGCAAACATCAGAGTTATGGCCTGTGTGGAAGCACTGAGAGTTTCAGCTTCTGAATGACGTGATGAAGCTCTTCACGCCACTTTCACTTTTCCGAAATGGACAGTAGCTCAATGCCGTTACTCATTGATTTGTGGCTTTTGAACTGTACGCTGATAACAAGCTGAGTGGTCTTTATCCCAGAGGACACAGCCTCCATGATTTCCAAAAAGAATTTCGAATGTTGGTTCATCTGACCACAGGACACTTTTCCGCTCCGCCTCAGTCCATTTCAAATGAGCTCGGGCCCAGAGAAGGTGGCAGCATTGGTTTCTTCTTTGCATTTAAGAGTTTTAATTAGCATTTGTGGACACAGTGCCAAACTGTTTTCATTGACAGTGTTTTTCAGACGTTTTTCTGAGCCCATGCAGTGATTTCCACTACAGAATCCACTACAGAGTCCGTTTTTAATGCAGTGCCATCTAAAGGCCCAAAGATCACAGCCAGCAAATACTGGTTTTTGGCCTTGTCCCTTGCATACAGAGATTTCTCCAGATTCTCTGAATCTTTTAATGTTATTATGTACCGTAGATGATGAAAACAAAAGTTCTTTGCTAAGTTGAGAAACGTTATTCTTGAATTGTTGCACTATTTGATTGTGCAGTCTTTCACAGAGTGGTGAACTCCTCCTCTCTCGGCCTCTCTTGGATGCTCTTTTATACCCTATCATGTTACTGACCTGTTGCCAATCAACCACCAGTTGTTTTTTTTAGCATTACACAACTTTACCAGCCTTTTGTTGCCCCTGTCCCAATTATTTTGGAATGTGTTGTTGGCATCAAATTCAAAGTGGACAAATATTTTTCAAAAAACAATAAAAATTCTCAGTTTCAACATTTGATATGTTGTCTTTGAAGCATTTTCAATGCAATATAGGGTTTAAATGATTTGCACATCATTGCATTTTGTTTGTATGAACATTTTTCAATTTTTCACAGCGTCCCATCTTTTTTGAAAATGGGGTTGTATATATATATTAGTATTTTAGATATATAGTCATAGTTTTCCACTATAAAACATGCTTAGTCTTAATATGTTACGAACTTGCAAAGTGACAAAGAAAATAAAAGCACATTGAAAACATCTTTAAAGCCAGATGTCCCTAAAGTGAGATGGGAAAGATTTCCTTCTCATGTGAGGCTTTCTTGGCATTTCCCGGTTTACCGCGACTAGGCCTGAAACTGTGTTTGGCTCAGTTGTTTATCACCCTAAAAAAGTCACGTTAGCTCGTCTCTGTTTTTAGCTGTGTGTCTTTAAATGGCGCCAGGCTTTAGGACGCTATGAGCTGTGACTCGTCAATAATGCATCAGGAATAATTGTGATGCGGTTAGCCTGGAGGCTCCAGATTGTTTGTCAAATTTTGTTCTCACAGTGGACCCTCACAGCCCGAACGAGACTCACGTCCAGCTCTGAATCCCTGACTCATGTTTCTTTTTTAGTTAACATTCCTCATGAATACAGAAGAGCTTGAGGCGCGCGTTGAAAGTAGCTGCTGATATAAAATTGCTCTTTCATTCAGAGACGGCGCTTTTTTTGTTTTTTTTGTTTGTTTTCAAAGGGAGAGACTTTTTATGCACCTTCAGTGGTTGTGATTCCATGCAGCCTGTTCCAGGCATCACACGTTCAGCTCAAACGGTCGAGAGGATTTTTCCATGCTAGCCAAGATGACCAGATGATGTGAAGGCGAGTCTTCAGTCACAGTTGTACATGTGGAGGAGAGATTAATGAGTATAGTTACTCTGTAAGTTCACATTATGAGAAGGCTTGGAGGTTGATGAGTGTGGCCAATTCATTATGTAATGCATAGCGAGCTAGTAAGTGGTTTTGCTAACTTTAGCTGGTTAGCTAAAAGCAGCTGTTTAATACAGTCGTATGCAAGAGTTCAATATTTTGTTGATTTTTTAAGTGAAAATAAGTTAACAAATCCTCTACAGCAGCATGTCTCAAGCTTTTTTGGTCTAGGGCCCAGTCCCCTTTCTTATTTTTACCCCACCCTTTGTTTTTGAGTGTCATCTTGCCCTGAGTTACAAGGAGTAGTGGTTGGAATCTTTCCCCATAAAATGGGATCCTCAAATGAAAAAGAGCATTACTTCATTAACAGCTACTAGCGCTGTTCTGTAGGCGACCCTGCCAGTCTGCAGTGATGGCAGAGGAGGGTAAAGTTCAGCTCCTCACTGCTGGGCTTTAGTTACATTTAGGGAATCATATGCCTTCAAAGAGGGGACAATTATTTATTATCACCCACCCCTAATTCTTCAGTGATATGAAGCTGAAGTCAGATATTCGCCAGCTTCTTGTTCAAGTTCTCCCATTTCACCTTAAATGGTGCAGGAGTTTAAAGTGGAGTGGGACTTTCTATGCTTGTTATGAAGAAAAGGACCATAATACACTGAAATGACATTAAACTAAGATAATATAATGGTATTTTTTACAGAGAAAATACATTTGAGGGTTTTTTGATCACTTGTTCAGCCATCTTGCCGGTTTTTCTTTTTTTCTCATAACACTCTGTTTGCAGTGCTCCTCTGAAAAACCTCCATTTGGAGGGTCATGTAGCCCCAACACTTCACCCTACACCTCTATCTCAGCAACAATCAGGACACCCTAGGCAAGAACTCCCAAACGGAGGGGTAAGGGCTAAGTGGTAGAGGCAAGGGGTGAAATGGGATTGGGTCTAAGACCCTCTTTGTGGAAGTGCCACTGCATCCCCCCACCCACCCCACTTGCTCCCCACCCAACCCCCTTGCTCCCCACTCAGCATTATCAGGTACAGTGTAATATGCAATAAACTTGTACACCACTGTCATTCCACATTCTGCACAGGGCTTTAATGTGAAATGTTTATCTTCTCAGAATGTTCTTGCACACACAACCTTGGATGTTGATGCACTTTATTCTGCTACTTATTTTACACTGTAACTTGGGCAGCTGAATGTAAAACTGACATTGACTCAGACTGCTTGTGTTTTCTCACCTACATTCCAAGCTGCCCTTTCTAAAGTCTTTTTTGACTTCTTGATTTGGTTTGGCTTCATGGGAAACCTTGTTTGTTTGTAGTACCTTTGGCAGATGGAGAGATAACTACTACATGTCAGGCTTACAGTAAGTTCGGCTCTTTGCCGGTTCACGGTTTCCTCAGATACTTTGCAATAAACCCTCACAGAAAACTCATAGATCAGGGATCACCTTCTATCCACAAAGGGCCGGTGCAGATGCAGGTTGCGGATGCGGATACTTAGTTGCGAATGACCTCAGGCTCAGCTGATGCACAAAATCCTTTTACTTTGGTTTTATTAGATCTTAGCACAGCTTTTGATACCGTTAACCACAAGATTTTAACCCAGCATCTTAAATGCTGGGTCGACCTCTCGGGCACAGTTTTAATATGGTTTAAATCATGTTTAGGTAACAGGCAGCTCATGGTTTCACTGGGAAATATATTTCTATATGAATAGAAAATGAAAATAATTTTGCGGGCTGAATATGATTGGGCCACGGGCCTAACTTGGCCTGCAGGCCAGTGTTTGACACATAGGATCTACAGGGAACACATTTCTGTACATTTTATTGCACATTTACTGTTTTTTTGCTGAATCTAACATATTGGGAAAAAAGAATCAAATCTGGCCCGTGCAAAAGTTATGGTTATGGTTATTTTTCCAATAAAGTTAAACTCTAAACACTAAAATACATAGAAACTGTGCACTATAATTTGCATAAAATTATATATTTAAGTTTGTTCCCTGTAGAGAATGTGTTAACTTATTTTTACTTCATCAACAAAACAGGGGTATTTAAACATTTGCATATGACTGTGTAACTAATCATTTGGTTATAATTGCTTTGTAGATGAGATTAGTGACCCCTGGACTGGGTGATCAGACTGTTTTTTTTATTTGCCCTAAATATAGAGCTGCAAAGACGGACAAAATGTCGTGTGCCAAGATAATTTAACAATGCACAATATGTATCATGTTATTTAATTCATTCTGAAGTTTGTAAACAAGTAGGAACGGGCAAAAACGACCAGCAAAGCAGTAGTAATGCATTAAAAGGGCCATGAAATCTGAGTATTTTTATAACTAAAAGTCTGCACAATAACCTATTTTAGAAAGAACAGGAGGACAAAATAAAAACGTTGGTGAAAATAAATGAATAAAATATGGTGATGTAATGGGCCGACATCCAATCAGCTGCTTGTACTTGCAGTTTCGGCAGTTACACTGGCTATTGTTGTTCAACAGTTTTCTGCAAGTTGAAATCTTGGTCTTTTTATGATAACACACAGTTGTTCAGTGTTATAGAAGTATATGACAGCCATGAAAAGCGCATCATCATTTATCACGATTATGATTGTCATATTGCCCACTCCTACTGTAAAGTGGCCCGTTCTGCCAAATGGCTGGTGAGGCTTTCAATAGTTTTGGAATTATGATAAGCAGAGTCTAAACAAGCAGTCTAGCAGTTAGCCTGTTGGTGAAAGCCCAGAGGAGCCGGTCCCGAAGGGCTTTTGGGTCACCCTCCATCTGTCCCCTCTCTCAGAGTACGAATAGGTATCAGGTGAGCAGCAGGACGGCTCAATTTCAGCCCCCATCAGGATATGTGATGTAATGAGGCCATTAGAAGCAGGTAATAGGTTGTCGGACTACTGGAGCGAGAGAAGAGCAGGGAGGATCGGGTTAGCGCAAGCGGTAGAGGTGAGAGGAGAGGAGGATGGACAGAGTGAGGGAGTGGACGATAGCATGTTGTATCGTATGGCTGGAACAATATTGTGAGCCGTGCTGTTTTATTTATGAGTGATGGGTGGTGGCAGGTGCAGCCATTACAGTAGTCATTCAAATAAGTATCATCTGCCAGTTTGGTGAGACCCTTTAAATGGCATAAAGTGCATATAAATTGCAAGTGCATTTAAATTATTATAGCAAATATATAGCAAAATGTACAGCAAATCAAATCTTCCTGTGGACATTTAAGTTTTACAAGAAAGTTTACAGAGAATATAAAGTATAAAATAGTTAAAGAGAGTCTGTTAGCAGCAACCATGTTCAACTAGCAGTTCTTCCTTTGGTTGGATTTTATATGCACAGATTTCAACGAGGGACGCATCAACATCATATTTTTAGACTCGGTATGAGTACATATTTTATTTTTTTCCTTGCCGATACCATGTCTAATACCATACTGCAGGGGTGTCCTTACGTTTTTCAGAGAGGGCCAGATCATGCTGTATCAAAATCCCTGAAGGCCGAAATATTATTCACAAATAATTCCAGAATCGGAGCGTTTTGTGTGCTACAATGTTTGTACAATGTTACAAAGTTGTATCACTGTATAAAAGATGCAAAAGACTTCTTTTATTGTTGGACTGCTCAATAAGAGAAGTCAAATTTCCATTTTGCCAAAATCGCCAGTTCTCAGTGTTAAGTTTGTGATTTATGGCTGCAGTCTTGACTAAGTGCCATTCAGTATATTAAGCTGCTGATTTAGCCAGAGAAGAAAGGCTCTTAAACTTTAGCTGACTTCATTACCACAGTGTGATGCATTATGCTGTATATTTAGGGTCCCAATCCCAATATCGCTACTGATGCATCCCTTATTCCAACAATAACAACGGGGCTTTTTAAAGCAGTGATGATGAAGACATTTCCATATATCCATTGAAGTACATGATTCAGCTAAAACAATTATAAACAACACTTCTGTACCCCAGTCGGATATTTCAGCCATAATCTCAAAACAGCGTTCACTTGAAAAATAAGGCAGATAAGGTAAGGCAAGGCAAGTTTATTGTTTATATAGCACATTTCATACACAAAGGCAATTCAACATGCTTTACATTAATAATATAAAAAAAGAGGGAATATCAAAATGAATAAAAACAAAGTGCTTTAGAGTTAAAAAATAAAAATAAATTGCTAAAAAGATACAAAGGACAATAGCTTAAAGAAGTAAAAGATATTTTAAAGAAAGTACAAAGCAAGAATAAAAGCTTAAAAAGGAAGTGGCTTAAGTGTTATTAAAGCTCGCTTATTAAAGGTAAAGTGCAGCAAAAACAAAGTGCAGGTCGTAGAGCTCGCGACCTGTATTTCAGCACTGGCTAGTTTGCATGAGTCAATTCCAGCAGTGCTTGTCTGAGGAGTGCCTAGAAAGAACACCATGTCCTTCTGTTTCTGACTAATTGCAGAGAGAGGCTAATTAAATTTACTGTTGTTACAAGAGACCCATGCGCATTAGGAGGAATGTAGAGCTGTTTTGGAGAAATGTGTAGGATATGTACTGTGTGTGTGTGTGTGTGTGTGTGTGTGTGTGTGTAATCATCACAGAGCAAGCATGTGTTCAGGACTTAATTACGTCTGGATTCTAATGAGGCTGAAGCAAAGAAAGTTACAGTATAGACGGACAATAAAGTGAGGTTGACAACTTATTATAAAGTGCAGAGCATGAAACAGTAACATGATGGTAGAAGAAAGAAAGGAGCGTGAAAAGACTGCTCACACAAACATTACACCCTCTTACTGCTTTCATTATATCTCCAGCTATATATGCAAGAATGCACAGAGTAATTGCACATGATTCAGTTCAGACAGCGCAGGTTCTCCCCGCTGAAGTAAGTAGCCTTCACTGTGTATTATTCAGCGGTGTAGAATTTTAATGACTGTTTTATAAAGCTTTCAGGAGCACTGAGACTTTCCATAATCTGTTCGATGACATCCTCACATTCATTTTTAAAAACCAACTTGCTTGTCTTGCTTCTCTAACTCATAATCAAAGTCAAAAGGCATGGTGCTGGAGCACACCCAGCTTGGAGATGAGTTTGGACAGCAGCGAGCGAACCCCCTTCCACCGTCCTGCATTAACTCCGTCCACCGAATCGATAAAAAGGCTTGGGTGTATGGATGAATCACTTGTTGCCATGCCATTGGTTGCCTGTGGCAACTTCCCTGAGGCAGAGCCCCATAGTTACTTCACTGGTAATCTCTGGCTCAGTGAGAAGTTGGTAATAATTAGGGATGTGCATGGAGACTCGAAGAGTTGGTTAACCGTTCAAGGTGCCAGTATTCAAGTACTGAAAGCACTATTTGGGTACTTGTTGCATTTTATGGTTTAACAGGACTTCAAAACATTAAGGTTTTGTGAGTAAGTATGCAACCTTGCCAAGGATGTGTTGTTAAGGACGTGATTTAGAAGGCAGATGTAGCAGAGCCAGAGAATGTGTAGTGAGGAGAATTGCCACTCAATAAGAGAGGGCTCCAAAATGATTAGGCCTCTATGGAACTTTTGTGCAATATCATAGTTATTATTTATAGAAAAATGCACTCATTTTCTTATCACACAGGATAGCATCAAACAATTAACCCTGCTGTTGTATTTGAGCACTTCTGAACATTTATGTTTATGTTACAGGACCTTAACAGTGTCTGGTACGTCAACGAGAGCAAAACGCTTCACTCAGCCAATGAACTTATCACTTTACCAGCCTATCAGCACTCAGTAGCAGTAATGCCAACCAGTCAGCACTCAGTAGCAGTAATGCCAACCAATCAGCACTCAGTAGCAGTAATGCCAACAAATTAGCACTCATTAGCAGTAATGCAAACCAATCAGCACTCAGTAGCAGTAATGTCAACCAATCAGCACTCAGTAGCTGTAATGCTAACCTATCAGCACTCAGTAGCAGTAATGCCAACCAATCAGCACTCAATAGCAGTAATGCAAACCAATCAGCACTCAGTAGCAGTAATGCAAACCAAACAGCATTCAGTAGCAGTAATGCCAACCAATCAGCACTCAGTAGCAGTAATGCAAACCAATCAGCATTCAGTAGCAGTAATGCAAACCAATCAGCACTCAGTAGCAGTAATGCCAACCCGTCAGCACCCAATACCAGTAATGACAATCAGCACTCAGTAGCAGTAATGCCAACCAATCAGCACTCAGTAGCAGTAATGCAAACCAATCAGCATTCAGTAGCAGTAATGCAAACCAATCAGCACCCAATACCAGTAATGACAATCAGCACTCAGTAGCAGTAATGCCAACTAATCAGCACTCAGTAGTAGTAATGATAATCAATCAGCACTCAGTAGCAGTAATGCCATCCAATCAGCACTCAGTAGCCATAATGCCTACCAATCAGCACTCAGGAGCAGTTATGCCAACAAATCAGCACTCAGTAGCAGTAATGCCTACCAATCAGCATTTAGTAGCAATAATGCTAACCTATCGGCACTCAGTAGCAGTAATGCAAACCAATCAGCATTCAGTAGCAGTAATGCCAACCAATCAGCACTCAATACCAGTAATGACAATCAGCACCCAGTAGCAGTAATGCCAACCAATCAGCATTCAGTAGCAGTAATGCCAACCAATCAGCACTCAATACCAGTAATGACAATCAGCACCCAGTAGCAGTAATGCCAACCAATCAGCAGTCAGTAGCAGTAATGCTGACCTATCAGCACTCAGTAGCAGTAATGCCAAACAATCAGCACTCAGTAGCAGTAATGCCAACCAATCAGCAGTAATGTCAGCATCCTACAGCCCAAAACCTATTTAATTGAATACACCCCTCTAGTATGCAAACTTTAATGAAATTCCCGCAAAAATGGTAAGAAACAAGTTTAATTTTTAGTTTTTAGACATTTAGGCCTTTCACTGAGGACTCGCTTGCAGGCATCCTCTAGTTTTTGCAGTCATGTTTTTTACATAACGTTAGAAATATGAAGTGGCCAGTCTCCTCTTAAACTGGCTCTGGGACAGCTTCTCGCACATCGTCCACTGAGGAGAAAAGACCCAACCTATGATGACAAGTCCTCATCAACATCCAGTGTTTTAGCGGTTAGCTGTAGTTTTAGCTCATCTGAAGAGGCAGCCTCTGCTACTCATCCAACACAAAAACTAAAGATTTCACTAGACTTTTTTTAACTAAACATATTTTCAAATGGATTCCTCTGTTTGCTGCTACATTTTTGTGCTATTTATTTTTTAGCCTCTCAGTATCAGTGCTGTCACCTCAAAGAGTAAACCTCCAGCTCCTGCCCAACGTTAACGTTGGCCGAAGGGCTTTTTTTGGGCTGTTTTTTGTGTTTTTCCCTTTCCGGTGTTCATGAACTCTTGCAGATACTCAGATATCAAAATTTACATCTAGTAGTAACTTGTTGCTTTTGTTTAAGTAGAATTTACTTGTCTGAATATGTTAATGTAATACTTTTTTCAGTCTACTTTTTACTTCAAATGTAGCTCCTTTTTTGGGTTTAATGTCTTTCTGTTCTGTTGCTTCGGCTCCTGAACTGCTTTGTGACAGATACTCTCACTTTGAAGCGTTAGCGTTTTATTTTAAAGGTGTCCCAAAAAGAGAAGAATAGAGCCGAAGCTTCAGTTTGTATGCTAACAGACGCTGGCACTGACACTGCAGGTCTGTAGGAACCTCTGCAGGACTTTTTGGGCCTAATATGTTTTTTCAAGCAGTTTTTAGTCATTTTTTCATGGAAGTTTTTCTTGACTGTGGGTTTAGGCGGCTCCAGCCACCTCTGCTTAGCGATCGTTAGCTTAGTGCAGCCTGTTGCTCCCCAGCAACACTCTGATCCTTGCAGTTGAGCCAGAAGCAAATGTCATCTAATTAGCCACAGCATGTTTGACCTTTCTTCATACACACCTGAGTCCAGGAGTCTCACAGGAACACCGCGAGCTTCCACACTATCGGCCAGTGCCTGGACTTTCATATGCTAATCACCCAATGCTAAAGCATGTCCAATTAAAGCCTGTTTCCGTGGCTGGGTGAATCAGCAATGGAGAGGTGTTTCGTTTTTTTTTTTTTAACTTTTTAATGAGCCAGTTTTGTGGATGCAGAATTATGATGGACAACAAGGCTTAAATTCTGCTTATTATTCAGTGACTACTGTAAATTAATCGGTGCTAATCTGAAACTAATCTGATATGATAGTGAGGAATGTGGGCCCACTTATTTAGAATATGGACCCTTACAGTTTAAGACTGAAATTTAGTACCTGTATGCTTTAAACTGCCCATATCATGGTAAACCAAATTCTATTTTTCAGTCTATATAATCTGTTTATGGAAATTACAAAAACAGCCATTTTGAATGAATTGTTTTTGTCAATGCCATAAAAAACCAATACATTTACATATATCCTTTTCAGTCTATGGCAGTTTAGCTCCGCCCATTCACACTGAAGTTATAAGGAGTGTTTCAGGCCCGACTTTTTGAATGAGGCAGCCAATCAGAACAGCTATCATTAACAACAGATCAAGGCACCGAAACAAAACCAGCTTGTTTTATTTGCACTAACATTGTAAATGGATGCAACTTTTTATGCAACTTTGATTAATAAGGTCCAATGTGTGTAATTTATCCCGGTACAGTCTTTATGACATCTGTGTTGTTACTGGAAGGTGTTGAGATCTGGGTGGACATTGAAAACAAGCAAATGGACTAAATCCTTAACCCTGTAACATTTGCTTTAAACACCCAAATGCTGATGGATGTGGATGATACACTGCGGTTATCGCCCCTGACAGGATCATAGACTTGACAAAACACGTGTTAGAGTGCACTCTGTTTGATTTAAATTTACTTTTTACCATAATACAGTTCAACTCAAATCCAAGTTAAATGCTCAACATTAAAGGGGAATTTCACTGAATTCTGAATGTCTGCATTGAGATGTCATTCAGAGTGCTTTGATGAGTAGTAGTTCCTTACAGTGGTGGTAATTTACTCTCCAAAATGAAGGTTAAACTTACACATCTTTTGACATTTTTTGCATATACGAAATAATACAACAGTTAGTAAATCTGAAGTTTTCTTTAGTGACTATTTTGCCTTGCAACACCCTGCATGTACCTTTCCACCATGAATTGATTTAGAAATTAGAAAATTACACAAAAGTCTGAACAACAAAGTATAATATCATATTAGCCCCCCCACAACAGTGGTTAGGAGTCTAGAGCAGGATTACTGAATCAAAATCATAGTCATCAACAGGCAGGGAAATCTGCAGAGGATTTAAGCAAACAGTCCAAAAACACAGTCCAAAATCAAAAAACCAGAAACGAACACAACAACAAGGATAAAAAGGAAAGGAACACAGGAGTAACAGCGCTCAGAAACGCAGGGCCTGGTCAATACAAGACTTCACAAAGAGCTAAAGAGTACTGAGGTCTCTTATACGCAAACATGACTGCTAATGAGGAACAGGTGAGGAAACCGAGCTAGCACTCAGGCGAGAGCGACCTCTGTAGGCGCGGAGGGGGAACTTTATTTTACCTTTCTACCAGCTTCCTTTCTTTTCAGGAGACTTGCTTTCCATTTTCCAATAGAAATCTGCAGGGATATTTTTTTACACCTCCAAAGTTCAGTCTTAGGAGTTGGTTGTATTTTCTGCTTCTCACAATCCAAATAATCTCAAACACATTCAGTGATGTTAAGGTCTGGACTCTGGGGTGGTCAGTCCATTGTTCAGCTTCTTTCTTTGATGTGTCCGTCTCCTTTTCTCAGTGAGGTTCTTCTTGACAGCTACACATCCTTTCAGACCCATAGCGCTGAGTCGTCTTCTCACAGTGGGATGATGGACAGAAACACCTGTGGATGTTTTCTGATCTGGAGCAGCTTGATTTTCTCCTCTCTCTCATAGATGAAAGCTTTAAGTGCTGTTTATCTGATGGGGGCAGTTTTGGTGTCTACCGGGTCTTCCAGGTGGTTGTTAGGAGGCCCATTTTCTCTGTAGCTTGTCTTGTTTATTCACTTATTTTCATTTGACTTTCCCCTTCCTTATGCAAGTGGATTGTCTTATAGTTAATCTTCTAAGAAATATCTCCTGAAAAATAAATAACCTGTACTTAATGTCTGTTTTACTACAAAAGTTAACTGCTTAAAAAGTTTAACTGACTTCATGAGTTCAATTTCAGAAGAGGTGATTCAATCTTAGTGAACAGGCCCTAGTGGGTCTTTGTATTTTTAGAATGAGCATCCAAAGCGATACTCACTTGCCTAACGCTGACCATCACACTTTCAGTAAACTGACCTCTGATCTGTTGACCGTTGCAATGACCAGGATCCGTGCATTATTCAGTAGTATTGAATTTTAATCTGATCTGTTGACTCAGGGTAGGACCTGCTTCACTCAAAGCCACATGAAAAACCTTAATTATATTCTAATTGCTTGTTTTGGTTGTAACTTTTTATTTTTGATACTTTTGGCTTTTATTATATTGAAATTTCTTGTTTTTAGCTGTGATTATTTTTAAAATGTTGATTTTTGAAGATTTATGCTTACAATAACAAATTATCGATTGCTGCACCAGTGACAGAAAGAGGCTCCTCAATACTGAAATAAAAAAAACACAAATTTGTTTAGGTAGATAAAAAATAGCAAACAATGAGGATATACGTGTATGCAAAAGTTTACACACCCCTGGCCAAATTTGCAATCCCCACTGCCACCTCATCTCCTCCCTGTTCCTCAGTCCTATATAAGTCCTACTACAGCTTTGAGGGGGGTCTGGCCTTCTAGCTACAGGCAGAAGCTGCACAGAACTCCAGCCCAAGTTCTCAGAGTTCTCCCCCCTCCCTCAATCAGTCTTCCCTCATACTACCACCACCATGTTAAAGACATTGTCTGAACTCAAAAAAATGTTTATTAGACTACTGTATGGAATGGAGTGTTATTTACACTGGAATGTTGAAGTGACTGAGTTGATTATGGTACTGTCATACATCATGGAGGGGTATCACAATATAATCACTTTATATTGTAAATAAACACTACAGTGTTTATTAAATCTGGCTATTATAGGATGCTAAAGACTGACTTTGCTGAATTAGTTATTCTGATCACACTTTCCCTTTTTCTCTTAGTTCCATTCTTCTCTCCTCTTCCCTCCTCTTCTTCTCTCTTCTTCTTGTATGTGCTTTAAGAAGACCCATCACTTAAGAGATTGGGGGGCAGGGGAGTAAGTTTGTCGGTGGATGTGTGGATCTAAATGGATTTGTTTAGATCATCTTTAGCATGGCTGGCCTGGACAGCCCAGCTAACAGGTCAGGCTACCAGCCTGAACATCTTCTGATACTTTCAATTAGCAGTCCAAGCCTGAGGGGGTCAAATAGGGGGGACCAGTTGGCCCCCTCCACCACGGGCCCCAGTGCGACTGCCCCCCACCGCCCTGCTCCTCAGTGGTTACACAACCGGTCAGACTTGTCCATCTTCATCAGTAAGATCCATCTGTGACAGACAGGAACATAACTGCGTCAGACACAGTTCATTTTTCAGCTTGTGTAGCTCCTTTTCTATCTGTTTCTTTAGCTTGAGCTCACTTTATGAGCTGATGATGCTCTTTTGCACCAGAACGTCCTGCGATTCTGACTTTTCCATTTGTTTCAGTACAAAAAAATAACCAAAACAAGGCAGACAATAACTTTTGATCAAATTCAAATCACAATAAAATATATTCTAGTTAAAAACACAAATGTGGTATGGATTAAAAGTTAAGAATCTGCTCACTGCCCAGAATCACTGTGCTTGTTTTATCAAGCTATAAATGCCTATTAAAGAATGACAATGATTTTATTCTTGCTGGTGATAACGGCAACTTCTAATGCTGCGTTTCTATGTTGGCAGTAGACGATCAACAGCGAGGAAACCAGATATTCCGTTCTTTATAATGGAAGAGCGACTGCAGTGTACCGCAGCTGTCAGAGGAACTTTCCATCAAGACTTCAATTTTCCAGACATTTGCTGTCGAATGCAGTGATAGATTAAAATGGCTGTTGATTTTTTTGGGATCCACGGACACCGAATGGTTCATAGAGTATAGAGCGCCCGCCTGACTTTTTCCACCATAAATAAACAGTCGAAACTGCTAAAGCTCATCTTTGATAATCATCCATTTTCACTGTGATGCTGTCACCATGGCAACATTATCGTAGTTGCATGCCGCTGTTGGTGGCCTATTGCTATGAGCCACGTAACGTTTTTTCAATGCCAACATGTAACGCAGCATAAGGGTTAATAAAAGTTAGAAGCATCAAGTGCCTTTTAACTTTTCTAACTGACCTTTTTCCTGTGTTGTACAGAGACATCAAGCCAGACAACATCTTACTGGATGAACACGGTGAGTCCTTTCACCAAATCACCATCAAATTCTGGCTCATTCTTATTTACTTGCTTATCATCACTTTCGAGTGGCAACATTGCCAGAATCAGAGTAATAATCACCATTATTATTATTATTATTATTATTATTATATGCATTTCCTAATGCTCAACTTTATGTCTAAATTGAACATAGAACGAAGAAAACAAAAATTGTATTCTGATGTAATACAGAACATTATCATCAAGATGGAGCATAGAATAAACACGTATAAATAAAAGATATATGGTTGGTGCTGTCAGTGAATGGCTAGACTTCTCCTTGCCTTCTATCCACCTACTGTACTGAAGCAGCAACTGTTGGGGCTCCCAAGTGGCACAACTGTCTAAGTGTCGGCCCTATCAGCAGGAGATCATGAGTTCAGTCCCTGGTTAGCCGTGCCTGGGAGTCCAAAAGAGCATGATTGGCCTCGCTCTCTCTGGGTGGGTCAGATGGCCCTCCGTCTCTCCCATCACCAGTGCAGGTGTCCTCCAAGCGTGTTCAGCTCTTCAATGATGTTGTGTTAGCAGCAGTTTGAAAGGATGCAGTGGCGCTTCATGTGACTCGGAGGAAGCTTGTGTTTGCCTTTGTCCTCCTAGCGCTGGTGGTATTGTGTGATGGGGAAAGTCCTAAGTAGTGGGTGGAATTGGACAGATCTGAATTGGGGAGAAAATTGGAAAAAATACCAAAAAAAAAGAAGCTATTCATAAAAATCCAAGCCTTTGATGATAATACTGAATTGAAGAACAGGACAGCAAGATCATTTTATACAGTCGTATGCAAAAGTTTGGGTAACCTCAGTCAAATGATGTTTTGTTGATTTGAAAATTAGTGAACACCTCCTCTACAGAGAACTTAAATATGATATTTTATTCTGCAAATAATTTAATCTGTAAATGTGGTGCTCAACTTGTTGTTTGTTTGTGTTCGGGGTTTATTATATTGGAAATATAATATATATATATATATAAATTAAAAAGCATAAAACATAAAAAGAGCCATAACTTTTGCACAGGCCACATTTTATGTATGTTTTTCCAATATTTCATTTTAAATTTAGCAAATATACAGTAAATATCCATTAAATGTGTGGAGTGTGTCTCTGTAGGGGATGTGTTCACTTATTTCTGCTTAGAAAATCAGCAAAACATGTCATTTGACCTGGAGACCCAAACTTTTTTGCATGACTGACTGTACTTCTTTGTTATTAAAGAAGAACTGATTTAGATAATTATTACTGTTTTTTTCACCCAGGCTGACTTTCGTGCATCATCTCCTGCACTACTTATTCATCCTGACAGTGTGGTGAAGGTTATTTATGGCTGGAGGAAAATTGCATAACAGGTGCTGTTAGAAACAAAGCCAACTAGAGCGAACCAACCAAGTTCATAATCAGTATGATAATGGGAGAGGAGCATTAATGTAGAGAGAGTTATGACCCTGTCCCCTACACAACACAACACACACACGCACATACATACACACACCACACACCTGGTGGCTGAGAGGTTCTCCTCTGGCCTCTCCCTCTCTCTCTCTCCCTCTCTCTCTCTCTCTCACTCTCTCTCTCTCTCTCTCTCTCTCTCTCTCTCTCTCTCTCTCTCTACCATGCACGACAGTAAACAGAAAATTAACAGTGAATCTAGTTGATGTTTATAGTCTTATATAATATATATAGCCTTCAAAGTTGCAGTTATGGCTGCTTATAACAAAAGCATGTTGTAATCTTATTTGAATGATCTCTCATTCATAGCTCACTGATACAAGCAGAGAGATTCTGTTTAAAGCGCAGACTCTTATCTTTCCATCCATATTATATTTGTGTTTGCAAGTAGTGATTGTTTTATTATGATTTGTACAGTGTTGTTCTACTGAAAGAGAAACATCCTTTACATTTTTTCGTTTTTATCATTTATCGGCATTGAAACATGGAAAAGTTGACGGTGTCAGTACAGAATATAAATCAAATGTAAATATAACTAACCCCTTGAAAAGCCATGGGCCCATCGGTGAGTCAAAAGTTGAAGTCCTGGATTCATACTGGATTAAAATCACTCCACAATTATTACTGTCAGACTGTAAAAACTACACACACTGCAGATTCATATTGGATTAAAATCACTCCACAATTATTACTGTCAGTCTATAAAACTACACACACTGCAGATTCATACTGGATTAAAATCGCTCCACAATTATTACTGTCAGACTGTAAAACTACACACTGCAGATTCATACTGGATTAAAATCGCTCCACAATTATTACTGTCAGACTGTAAAATCTACACACACTGCAGATTCATACTGGATTAAAATCGCTCCACAATTATTACTGTCAGACTGTAAAATCTACACACACTGCAGATTCATACTGGATTAAAATCACTTCACAATTACTTAAAATCTCTTATTATTTACAACTAAATAACACACAATACACAACTTGATTGAGTAAAACATATAGCTATATATAGACAGGCAAAAGTTTGAACACTCCTGCAAAAGTTATGTTTTGTTGAATTTGTAAGTGAAATTCTACAGAGAACTTAAATACGGCATTTTTCTGCAAACTTTAGTGCACAGTTTCTATTTATGTGTTAAAACATAAAATATTGCTATGTTTTGTTTTTTTCAGTATGTTCAATTCAGCAAATAATCAGTAATTGCGCATTAAAATATGCAGACGTGTGTTCTCTGTAGAGGATGTGTTCACTTATTTTCACTTAGAAAATCAGCAAAACATGAAATTTAATAGGGGAACTTTAGTACTGTGTAGTGTGAGGAAATGAAAAGTGTAGCACTTGACAACACTACCCTGTTACTTCATTGATAAAATAGCTTCGCATCTGAAAAGCATCTGAGCTACTGGCAAAGGTAGTTAAACTAACAGCTTAGCTACTTATAGTGATGCTGCTGCTCGACACTCATTAAAGGTTAATAGCCTTTGGAGGGGCTTTTCTGAGGGATTGTTCAGTAGTGAGTGAAGGTGAAGTAGTTTGTCTCTGTGGGTCGCCCTCTGAGACACCGCTGCTGTCAGCCGCTCTGCAGGAGTTACCACGCTGACAGCTTCATAAAATATGGCTCCATTTCCCTGCCTAATGTAGCATAGAGATGAATATGAAAAATGAAGGAGGGGAGAGGAGTAAAGCTTGCAGTCACGTCAGACAGACACGTGACATCTCACACTCACACATGCAGAAACAGTCCTAGGCCATGTTTGGATAAACCTGGGCCCTGTTTCAATACCTTTTTAACAAGCCCTCGTCTGCTTTCACTCACCGCTCAGATGTGCATCACATCAGTGCTACACAAATGGTCATTTGGTGAAAAAAAGGGGCAGAGAGGACAGTGAGGTGTAGACTGTTCGAACAGGACACGCTCCCCCTCGGGAGGTTAGCCTCTGTGTGCTAATCAGCTAGCCAAGCAGCCATTTTTTGAGAAATTTGAACGTAACATACATAAAACTTGTGAATATTTGTTTTGTCCGGCTATAACCACATTGTGGTGCCTTGCTTTTTGTTGTTGTTATCCATGTAGCCTTTAGCATGCTAACTAGCCAGCTATCAGAGTCATGTATAGCAGATGGAGTAGTTTGCAAATTAAAGCCCAGCAAATTGAATGATATGGTTTTTAAATGTAAAGGATTTTAATGCTATTCATTGCTATGGCTAATAGGCTGTTAGTAAAAGGAAAACAGCTCAAATAGCTCTGGCCAACAACAGCTGGAGAGCAAAGCACCAGATAAAAGCTGTTTGTCTTTTAAAAGTGGTGAGCGCTTCATTATTTTGGGGTTTGAAAAGGGAAATGTGTCAGGTTCCAGTGATTTCTGGGCAAGTTCTGTGACTGTTGTTCAGTCAATCCTTCACTCCTCCAAGGGCTCATCTGACACCTTTCACTTTAACCCCTTAACATTCCAGGCTTATTACATACTAAGGCTTATTATTCAGTAACTACAGGGACTTCAGTGCAAACTAATGGAGCTTTTCTTAGGAGAGTATAGAAGAGTGTGATAACACTTTTGGACCCATGGCTTGGTAAGGGGTTAAACTGGTTTTGAAACAGGCAGCTAGTCTCTCAAGCCACACTTCTGCCTATGGGCAGCATAATGTGGGCAAGAACTGCCTACCCTGTCAGGAAGAGGCTGTTTGACTGACATGCAAAACAACCAATCACAGGCTGTTGTTTTTTGGTACGGTGTGTAGGGGGATGCAGCGATTGCCAAAATCTTGCTCTGAAAGACTCGTTTTTTCTCATAATATCCAGTTCAGGCAGCTGTTTGAATGATAGAAATGGTGCACGGAAGTGCTACATGGACACACAGATAACCAATCAGAATGCAACTGACAAAATCCTGATAGTTGTGGCCGGCTTTGTGTGCTGGAGGATGGAGCATTTGAGGCTGAGAGTAGGACAAACTTAGCTGTAGTTCAGAGAACAGTTATGCACACATACTCAGATACTTATGCACACATGCACAGTTATGCACACATACTCAAAATATAGTCCATCAGCCAAGACATGTTTGGTGTCTGAAGTTTGCTGCTTTAATTTTGCACTGGAGCTATGAGGCTAATGTAGCTAACAAGTAATGAAAGTTTGCACTGCCTGCCTAAATCATCACACACTTGCCTTAAACTGTGCTGAGTTATAAGTAGTAAAATGTAGTCGTTGACTCTGTATGACATGCTGTTGTCTATAAACATGGACAGAAGTAAATTGCATAGGTAAAACTGTAGCAGCAGCCATCCTTAAGCTTGACGTTTGTCTGTACTTGTGTCCATTTCTATTAGAAGCCAACTTTAGACACCAAACAAGTCTTGACTGATCAACTACAATAGGGTAAAGTTGTGTAAATTATTCATTTTTGCTGAACTGTAACTTCAAAAACATTCATGTTGAATTTATAAGGAGTGTTTCAGCCCAGACTGCTTTTTGAATGAGGTATAATATAAGTCAGCCAATCTGAACCGAGCTCATTTGCATACATCAGACAAGTCATGGCAACAAAAACAGCCTGTTTAGTTCTCAGGAATAAAGAGAGGTTGGAAAACGGTCAAAACATGACTATTTTTGGTACAGAAAACCACGTAAACATTATAAGTGACCCTCAAGGAAAAGAATGAAATGAAATACAAGTGAAATGTAGTTATGGGCACTTTAAATGGCTTTAAGTCAGCGGTCACTCTCCTTGTGCAGACATAATATCGCTGTTCAGGGCTGTTGACATTGTGATAATATCGTCAAATTAGCCAAGCCTGCTCTCTCTCCCTCTCTCTCTCTCTCTCTCACGCACACCCCACATTCCACTCATTAACCTGGGAGGCATGGTGGGCGGGGCTGCAGAAAGTGCTGACTCACAGGAAGTTGGAGCGGGGGGGGGGCAATTCTCCCCCATTGAGCCAGTTTACTACTTTAACTCTCCACAGACTGAGAACACATTAACTCCCCACAGTCCTCTAAACCAACCTGGGTGACAGAAGAGAGAGAGAGAGAGAGAGAGAGAGAGAGAGAGAGAGAGACAGAGAGAGAAAGAGAGAGAGATGGAGACTGTGACAGAGTGACACGTAGAGGGAAAAAAGGAAGGAAATCAGAGAGGGGTAGAAAGAGGGAGAGAGAGAAGCAAAGAGATAGAGGGGGCAGATAGAAAGAGGGAGAGAGAGAGAGGGAGAGAGAGAGAGAGAGGCACATCGAGAGAAAGAGAGAGAGAGAGATAGAGAGAGACAAATAGATAGAGGGGTAGATAGAAAGAGCAGGGCAGAGAGATAGAGAGGGGCAGATTGAGAGGGGGCAGATAGAGAGAGATAGAGAAGGACAAATTGAGAGAGAGAGAGGCAGAGAGAGAGAGAGAGAGGCAGAGAGATAGAAGGGCAGATAGAGAGGCAGAGTGGTAGAGGGGGCAGATAGAGAGGGAGAGAGATAGATGGGGCAGATAGAGGTAGAGAGAGACAGAGAGATAGAGACGGGCAGATTTAAAGAGAGGCAGAGAGATAGAGGGGCAGAGACAGAGAGAGAGAGGGGGCAGAGATAGAGAGAGGCAGAGATGGATGGATAGATAGATAGATAGATAGATAGATAGATAGATAGATAGATAGATAGATAGAGAAGATAAGAGAGGTGAGGTGGAGAAAATAACAAACACAAAGGGAAAGAGAAGATGAAATGGAAGGTGGAAAAAGAGGTAGAGGACAAAAGAACAGACTGTAAAGAGAGAAAGGCTGTGTGTGTGTGTGTGTGTGTGTGTGTGTTTGTGTGTGTGTTTGTGTGTGTGTGTGTGTGTGTGTGTGTGTGTGTGTGTGTGCGTAATGGCGCTCTGCACTGTCCTGTTTAACATTCACACCAACACACACACACACATACACACACTACTGAGAGAAAACTGTTCACCTTTATCTCCCCCATCTCTCTCTCTCTCTCTCTCTCTCATGTCTCTGCTCCAGTTCCTCTGTTTCTCTCCCTCTGAGGTGATGCCGTGAGGTGAACGCTGCTGGCTGCCTCTCGCAATGTCACCCCATTTACCCCCATTAACAGCCATTCTGCCCTATATCTCCAAATAACACAGCAGCTCCACTCGGCAGAGCTCTCCACACAAAACAACACGTCACCCTGATACGCTCTGTATGTGTCAGAATGATGGGAAAGAATGTGAGCGCTTCTGTTGGAGAATTAGAAAGCAATATTGCATAGTGAGGAGTCTACATTATTACAATGTAATTACATAATTTTATGACACTCAATTACATTACACATGCAATTTCCATTCTATATCAACAGGTTCAAATCATAATAAAATGTCTCCTCGTCAGTTTTGGAGTGATTGGACTGGTCTCCATCTATTCCTGGACTTATATTAAGTGTTATATTATCAATGACTTTATATGTTTATATTAATACCTTCTACTCAATGACTGATGAGTTTGGTCTAATGTGGTATAATAGTACACTGCCATACTGTATGTTATGTTATCGTATACCGTATGTTAGGTTAGAGTAAACTGTAATATAGAGATGGATCACTTTTTCTTTTCCAGTATCGATGTCATTTGGCTGGCAAAAGGCTTTTTATCATTGATTAAGTGTTTAATTGATATGTCACATTTTGAATGTAGTGATTTGCCATGACTATCTGAACATATGGACATCGTTTTTGATGATCATCGTTTTTGATAGCATTTTTATTAGCCTACAGTAGCCATGTTTACATGCAGCCTGATAATCCTTTAATAGACCGACTAATAGCTCAATCGGAATAGAATTCGTCCATGTAAACACCTCAGTCGGAATAGACTAGTCCGATTGAGGCCATTCAGAATACAGTTTCTATCTGATTGATCGAGGTGGGTAATCCTGTAAATAATCTGTTAAATAGAAGAATAATATCCGTGTAAACGCCTGAATCTGATTACATTCCCAATCAGAAAGTTTAAGTCCGTTCAGATCATGTGTGTCGCGTCATATTGAAAGTTTATACTGTTCAACATGGCGGAGCAAAAACTGGTCTGCAGAGGAGACAAAGTTTATGCTCTGATCTTTAAAAGACGGCGGTGGGACGGACGTCCAGCTTATGTGTCTCAGAACACGACGTCTTCCTCTCGACCTTCTTTAATAAGGACATGTGAAGGACGTTTTCCTGAGTCTGACATCAGTAATTAAAAACACAAGCACTGCTCACGGCTGCTCATCTCACTCTGACTGGACTCATGTGATGCTGGTTGTCATGGTAACGTCTACACTAAGTGGTACTCCTCGCATGCGTGTAATTTTGGATCGGATTACTTGTAGGGTGCAAATTAAACAGAGATTTTCATCAGATTGTTGAGTAGAGTGAGCATAAAAACACCTCAGTCATAATCTAGAATCGGAATGCATTCAATAGGATTGAAAAAATCTTTGCATGTAAACACAGCCAGTGATAATATTAGTAATATTAGGACTATCAGTAAAGGCTGCTGCACTGATTTAGCTAATTTGGCAGCTGATTTCTACCTCGAGGTTGTCAAGAACACTGTATGTAAAGGGGTGAATTACTTTGTCATAAAGAATCCAGTTCACTTTGGGGTTCATTGTTTGTTTTCACACACACACACATGTTCTAAGCCGATTATACTTCTGGGTCACGGGGAGGGGGGCGCTGGAGCCTATCCCAGCAGTCACTGGACAGAAGGCAGGAAACACCCCGGACAGATCTTTTTTTTTTTCATTAAAAAATTAATTGAATATTTTCACAGTTCTAAAAATGTAATTTAATAAATCTATAATAATATATTAGGCTGAATTTTTACCACTCTTCACTGACATGATGAGCTCATATCACGGCCACAGGGGTTATAAGTGGAGCCTTACCTCCAGCAGGCAGATACTGAAGGCTGTTTTGTGTTGTTGTTTGGTGTCTGTTCTCAGGCCATGCTCATCTGACAGACTTCAACATCGCTGCTATCGTAAAGGACGACTTAAAAGCCACTTCCATCGCTGGGACAAAGCCATACATGGGTAAGAGCTTTCAAAATACATTAAACGATTCATATACACTCCAGACGGACACTGTACAGGACGACTCAAAAGTCAGAAGCCACCCAAATAACTGTAAGATGCTTAATGTTAAATTCATCTCATTAATTTAATACATAATGATGCTACTGAAATTATTCTAACATTAACCCCTTACAATCTCAAGCTTATTACATACTAAGACATAATTCAGTAACTACAGGGACTTCAGTGCAAACTAGCTGATTTATTCTTGGGTTATAGAAGTGTGTAATAAAACTTTGGGCCCACTGCTGGGCCCTGGCCATTTGTAGGGTTTCCGGCTATTGCCTTTTCAGACTACAGTGTAGTCCCAGCTTGAGTCTGGGAGTATGTAATGGGGTAATTAGGTATTTCATTCATCTAATCCTTTCACTAAATCTTATCTCTAGTGTTAGCTTGACATGTACAGTGTAGAACACTGGAACTACACAAGGGGAAGCAATGTTTTTGCGTATTGATAGTAATACATTTTCTTTTTCTAGCACATTTTGTGCCTTAAAATGAAAAAAAAGTAATAGGAATAATGATAATAACGATAAGTCAGATGAGAAATTTTAGTACAGCAATGTATAAAATATGAACTAAAAATGTAAGTACTGTGCAAAAGTCAGAGACCACCCTTCACTTAGTTCATTTCCAGTCAAAAAGGCTGTTAAGTACAATGTATTCATTTTTCAGGAGATATTTCTGATGAGATCAGATATTAGATAATCCACTTTCATAAGGAAGGAGAAAGTCAAGATACAGTTCAAAACTGTAATTCAGACAATGACTAAAGAGAAAATGGGACTCTTAACAACCACCTGGAAGAGCTGGTAGACACCAACACTGTCCCCATCAGATAAACAGCACTTAAAGCTTTCATCTTTGAGAGAGAGGAGAAAATCAAGCTGCTTCAGATCTGAAAACATCCACAGGTGTTTCTGTCCATCCTTCCACTGTGAGAAGACGACTCAGTGCTATGGGTCTGAAAGGATGTGCAGCTGTCAAGAAGCCTCACTGAGAAAAGGAGACGGACACATCAAACAAAGAAGCTGAACAATGGACTGACCACCCCAGAGTCCAGACCTCAACATCACTGAATGTGTTTGATTACTTCAGGAAATGCTAAACCAACTTCTAAGACTGAACTTTGGAGGTGTGTCTGCAGATTTCTTTGGGAAACTGAAAGTGAGTCTCCTGAAAGGAATAGGAGCTATAATAAAGGTAAAGACACACTGAACAATGAAAAATATATTATATTTAGCTGTTGAGTTGTTAGTTGTTATTTAATAAATTGTCTCTGACTTTTGCACAGCAATGTAAATATAACCAAATAAATTAAATACTCCTAAAAAAAAAAAAAGATTTCCTGTAGGATATGAGACGAAACAGTACAGCATAACAGAATTAGCAGCGCACCGCGCCCCAAACTGACCTCAGGACCAGCATGTCTAGTCTGATGTAGTTAAGCCAAGTGATGGATATGAGTTTTTATTGGTGGTGACAGAAAGAAAGAACGAGCAAGAAATGAAAGGAGAGAAAGCAGCAGGGCTGTGGCAAAGTGCCATGTTTATTTTATGAATGAATATGAATGTGGATCCCAAGCTGACAGGAAAAAGTCCATTTGTGACTGAAATAGAAGCAGAGGAAACCAGGCGGAACTGTTTTTAATCCTCCCATACAAGTTTATGTCCCATCACACCTTTGCAGCTCCGGAGCTTTTCCAGCCGGTGGAGGGAACGCATCCAGGCTACTCGTTTGCAGTGGACTGGTGGTCTTTGGGCATAACTGCTTACGAGTTGCTCAGAGGACAGGTGAGGTTTCTCATGGTCAGCAGATTTGTGTTCAGCCGGAGCTCATGTTGTATTACTGTGGATGAGATATGAAGCTAATCCTGAATAAACACTAACCCTGGATGTAAAGAGTTAAAGGGTCTACATTTTTCTTTGCTTTTATTTTTCTCCCAAGGTCCACTGATGATGTTTGTGTGGTTTTATGCACCGTTTTTACATGACCATTTTTCAACCTCTCATTATCCTGTAAAATTAAACAGGCTTTTTCTGTTACTGTGCCTTTATGACTGATATATGTAAATAGCCTCTGTTCTGATTGGCTGCCCTGTATTGTGCCTCATTCAAATAGCAGTTTAAGCTGAAACACTCAGCTTCAGTGTAAATGGGTGGGGCTAAACTGCCGTAGGCTGAATATGTGGGTATATGTGTTGGTTTTTGTGCTAAAAACAGGCTGCTTTTGCTGCTTGTTCACTGACCACCCCAGAGTCCAGACCTCAACATCACTGAATGTGTTTGATTATTTCAGGAAATGCTAAACCAACTTCTAAGACTGAGCTTTGGAGGTGTGTCTGCAGATTTCTTTGAAAAACTGGAAGTGAAACTTTGGAAGTTTGGAAACTTTATAAAGTTGACATACTACATCAAATTTTTACTTCAAAAATCGAAAATATATTCAGTTTTGCATGATACTGCCCTTTAATCCAAACACACAGTGTCATAAGATAGGGGTCCACCCAAGAGATTTTATATGAAAAATGTTTTTACGCTTTGAAACGTGTGACAATGTATTTTGCTAATATCAATTAATTAATTCTGCAGGTTTTAGCAGATAAATTGTTTGACTGCGCTTAAAATGTTGCCAAACACTGTATGAGAATTGTTACACAGAATTGCAACAAATATATAAATTTCCTTGATGCAGTTTTTATTCCATCAAGCAACCTTTTTTGATGGAAATGAGCTGCTGGCAGAAAATTCGCAAAGATGTTTTAAACATATTTTCATTTGATCGCTTGCAAAATGCACATAAGGTTCATGGAAGCCTAGTGATGTGAGGCATCATTCATCCCCAAGAGCTCATTTATTGGCTGTACATATGAACAGTTTTGTGAGGAAACCTCACATACAGGGAGGTGGAAAGGTGTTTAAGTTGGGGTGCTGAAATAACACTAATGATGGCATTATACAAAACAATTGACCCTTTTTAGTAGACTCACGTCCTCACTCTGCTCTCTCGTCCTAGACCAACATTATGCAAATGATCAGTTGTTCAGATGTGGCACGGTAAACTATTGTATCACGCCCACAGTCACGCAGTGAGATTTAATGCTGGAAAGCACAACAAGCAGGAGAAAAGACAGTTTAGATTATTACATTACATTCAAAAACAAAGTCAGTATAATAATGGGCTGCTTTAGGGCTCAAAACTGACCTATAACTCTGTGTACACTTTCCTTTTTTGCACTTAAACCTGTTCATTTCAGTGATGTGCCCCCAAAGCAGCCCACAGCTGGCTTTAATGAAACTGCAGCATTAACTTAAAAAATACACAGCTACTGCTATTTTGGAAAAAAAACATAAATAAAATATAAAAATACATACTACTTATTAAATCAAAAAACATTTTATTATTATTGTTGTTTTTAACAGCTGCAGTTCTGAAATCTGGAGGTGCAGCACCCCCACTCCCACTGTCCCTGCTCACATATGCATGCGTTTTAACACATGAGATTATCTTTTTTTTGTTTGAATTAGAATGTTTGTATATTTAGCTTTAATGTACTGTGCACTCAGATCCATAAGTAGGGTGTGTTTTGGGCCTTTGATTTCATTCACACAAAATTTGTGTGTACAAAGATACATGCTTTTGTGAGATCATGCTGGTGTGGGTTTACGCCAGTTTCCTCCCTTTCAATGATGCACCCAGAAACTAAATGAATGCTGGCAGCACTCAAGGTTTCCTTTGGCCCAGTGAATCCGAGAATGCTTTGTTAAAATGTATCAGTCATATTCTAAGGCACTTGCTTTTATATATTCAATCATCATATAAAAACATTACAATATTAGCTGCATTTTATGTAACAGACAAAGCAGAATCACTATTATGACTGTGGCATCAATGTTAAACTCATTCCACTGGAAAACTACTGGACTACTAACTGAGTCCAGTGCTACTCTACTCGGAGGGCTATAAAAAATGCAAAATACATGTCATTAAAATTCCTGACGTCAATTATGGTTTAGACTACATTCTCTGGCCTTTCAACTTTTTGCAGAGGCCTTACATAATGCGCTCCAGCACACCGGCCAGTGAGATCCTGCAGTCCTTCCATAAAGTCCACCCCTACTACCCAGCCGCCTGGTCTGCAGAGATCAAGACTCTGCTGAGAAAGGTAAAACCTGTCTCTTTGGTAAAAATTTGCTTCTTTAGTTTTGCACTGGAGCTACGTAGCTTACAAGTAATGGAAACTTATGTACACCAAATCCAAAGCTGATGTGGGCAATCAGGAGGGCTGAGAGAATCCCTAGTGGGCTGCTATGGTTGTGGTATGGTCACTCTTGGCTAACAACGTTTGAAAAGTTTCGCTCCAAAATACTGTGGATCCTTTTGTGTCAGCTAGTCTATTAAAGTGGGTAGAAATTTTGAACAGGCTAATCTCTACCTACTCTATATACTAGACCAGAGGTCGGCAACCCAAACGTAAAGAAGAGTCATCTTGTCTTTTCAACAAAAATCAAACCATCTTGGGAGCCACAACATTTTATGTTTATTTTACTATCCTGGCTGTAAATATGTCTCAGTAGTACTAGTACAGGCTAAAAATGTAATATAAATGAAAACACAAACTTACTTTGCTCTGCTTTAAGCTTTAGCTCAGCTATAGCCCCTTTCTCACATCTCCATCAGGAAACTTTGCAGAAGAAGTAGAACAGTTTCTTGTAAAATGTCTCTCAACGTTCGACTTTTTGCAAGGCTGAAGTCGCTTCTCATTCGCCAGTATCTTTTTTTAATTTTCCTGTTCCACCTTAAATGCTGCTTGAGGCACCCGAATGTAACTGCTGCACCATTTAAGGTGAAACAGTTAAATTAGAATGAGAAGCTGGTGAACAAGAAGTTGACTTCAGCTTCATGACCTTTTAGTGTTTGACAGTTTCTCATTGCAGATTAAACGTATCAGGAAACCAGCTGGAGTGATTATAAACACAAATAAGTCCATTCGTCACTAAATTATCGATGTTGGCCTTAAATCTTTCTTATTTCCTTTTCATTAGCTACTAGCTAGGCAAAGGTGGACTAGCAGATATAAATTAACTCCAGCGTTTAAGACCATTCATAATTAAAACTGTGTTGAACGATCAGCAGAGCTTTATTTTACTGTAAAGGAGGATTATTTTATTTTCACCTAAAAATCAAATTCTGCTGTGGAGCCACAACAGGGCAGTAAAAGAGCCGTTGCTGACCCCTGGACTAGACTCATTAGCTGAACAAATACATTACTGTCAGCATTGCTGGACAATGTAGCCACCTTTATACATAAATCGTATGAAGATAGACAACAGTGCAAAACGTGATAAACAAAGGTGGCTCAGGGGGAAGAAAAGAATAAAAAGCACTTAAAGAAGATGCAGTTAAATACTCCAAAATATGGGTATACACCCGATTAACTGGGCAGTGAGCAATGCTGACAAAGTCACATTGGTTTGTAGCACATTAATCGTCATGATTCTGTAATATTTAACACAAACCTTTTAACACAAAGGTTCTCATTTTATCACTAGCTAGTTATCTTACTATAGCAAATCCATAAGAGAAGGTAAATTTACTAGGTGGCAGTGTCTGAAAACAAGTTCCACTCTGGCACTGACCAAATCATTAAAACTTTGTGCCTGAATCATCACACATTTGCCTGCTGTACTAAAAACTGGACAAAGGTACACATAAATTCAGCCCTTAAAATCACTTCACATACATACAGTCTCAGAGACCACATAAGCAAGTCTATTTGAGATTATTTAGCAACTCAACACAGTTTGAGGCAAGTGTGTGATGATTTAGACATACAGTGAGCAAAATGCTAGTTAATAGAGTGCATAAGCTTCCATTACTTGTAGTAAAATTACATAATCATGTATTTATTGTTAAAAGTAAGTAGGCAGGTGTTTTCTATGAATAGACTGGACTGTTTGTGTTTGCTCTTTTTCAGCTATTGTGTATTGATGCCCAGAAGCGTGTCTCCTCCCTCTCTGAGCTGCAGGACATGGACTACCTCTCTGACGTCAACTGGGACGCTGTGCTAAACAAACAGGTCCCACCAGGATTCATCCCTAATGTAAGAGTCCAGAAGATCTCAGACAAACCCTGTATTTCATGCTGGATTTAACACCTTAGAAGTGCAGAGCTAACGTTGTCAGTTTATTGTCTACTGTAAATTGAATTGTAATTACTAGGGCTGTCAAATGATCAGTAATTAATGCCATTATTTTGGGTAGTTAATCATGATTAATCCCATTCATTTTATCTGCTTAAATTTGACCCTTAAAGGAAGTTTTTTCCAATCAAAAAGCTGAATTTTGTTATAGCTGTAAAAGTAAACAAGCTTCATCAGAATGTATTTGTTACTTATTTATTACATATTATTTATATAACCCCCTTAACCCACTGCATTGCGTCTTGTTTGGAGAAGATCTGGGGCTTTCCGCTTTGCTGTTGCTAACGTTACTGATGTTACTGGCATCAGTGCTGCATTTTAATTACTTCAAACTCAATTTCCTTCGATGATAAACAAATTAACCATTGCAGTAGCTGGAAACAATAGTTTTATCAAGGGAGCCATCAGTGGAACTTGCCATTCAAAAGCTGTACAGTTGGGCTGCAAGGATTACATTCATGGAGTCATAGCAACAGCACACGAGCAGCTGGGCTGACAGTGGAACTACAAACTAGGATAATGCATTAATTAAAAAAAAAAGTTTTTTTTTTCCACGGAATCCCACTAATATTCCAAAATTTGATCATTAAAATGCAAACAAAGTCATTCAGAGTGGTTTGATGTGAAATGGTTCATTGTAGAGAAACTTACTGACTTGGATTTCTTTGTTGGTGATGGGAACCAAGGGTTGAGATGCTACAAAAAAAATTGCCATTTTATTTACTATCCAAAACAACTACACCTGTCTTCTGAGATTTTATGTATAATACGATTTTTAATAATTATATCAGAAAAATAAGTTTCCTGGGGACTGTTTGCACCCTGCATGAACCTCTCTGCCCTGAATGGCTTTTAGAAAATATGTTTTGGGCCATAACCTTACCTCAAAACAAAATGACAAACATTTTTCAGACATTATGCAATATCTTTTATATATATTATGCAATTTTTTTATGCTAACAATTTTATATAATAGCTATCTGTGATTTATTTGATTTAGCAGCATTAAAGTCTTCAGATATTTGGTTCCTGTGAACAATTCTGACTCAGCAAGTCTCTCTACAGTGGAGCATTTCACATCAAACCACTCTGAATGACTCTGTTTACAACTTAACGATTGACTTTGAAATTCCCCTTTAATACTTTTTGTTATCTTTGACACCACTGATAATTACATCATTATTCTATTGATTACATAGTTAAGTAAAGCTGTGTAGTGAATTAGATTCACGGTCAGTTTACATTCTGTTTGAGTCTGATCTTTTTCACTTCATCTCAATGTCAAAAAATGACAAAATAAATGGCAAAAATGTAAAAGATAGATATTCTTTCCACAAAACAAGACATTTGAATCATAAAACATCTCCTACTTATAAAGTTTAGAATCTCCTCTTGTTTCAATAAGCTACATGAGAAATAGTTCATACAAAAATGACATTTTATTGTGTCTGAGACTCTGAAGGTTAATGAGAAACAGAGAATGTGTTCGGATTTTTTCTTTGCATGTGAGCATCGCATCACAGAGTAGTGTGAGGTCCCCATGGAAACCGCTGGCCAGAGATTAGCAGTGAAGGAACAGACGGCCTTGGAAAAACAAAAAATGATGCGACAATTGGCTCTTAGCTGTACTCACCACTAAAGGGGGGGCAGTATGGCCAACATCATGAATACAATGGAACTAATACCATCATGATACTGGGAGATATTTAATCAGTCACTGAGTCAGTCAATAGTTTTTTTGAGCTTTGTGAACAAATTGGAATGGACAAAATACACCAGTAAAACAGTAGCAGTACATTTAAAGAAGGATATAAGACATTAAAAAGGAGGAAAAAGCAAAAAGTTGGTAAAAATAAATTATTAAAATTTGGGTCTAAATCTGTCTTTTATTTATGATCCATGCAGTTGTTCAGTGCTCTAGTACTCACCACACACGATATACTTAGAAAAGCGCATCATGGCATAATTAATCACATTAACAACGACTTATCAGTATACTGTTTGGTCCCACTTTATATTAAGTGTCTCTAATAACTGTGTAGTTACATGTGAACAACATGTGCAACAACAATTTAACTGCTAATGATTTAATCATTGTAACAGGTGGATTACAGAAGTACACTGATTTAATTACACGTGTATCAACGTCAGTTTTGCCTCATGTAATTACACAAGTGTATCTTATTAGTTGTATCCTCTCTCATGTAATTACACAAGGGTGATAACATAAATGTAATTACATTTGTGATCAGACTATAACAGCAGTTTTTCAGATTTTTTTTTACAGCAGTAAAAGGACATTTGTAATAACTTACAATAACACATTACTTACACTGTATCTGCCAGCTTTCCAAACATATAGCTAGCATTTATGTTGCTAATGCTGTGACATTGTAACCAGTTTCAACTTTAAACCATTCTGTAAGGTGACAGAACAGCAGACGACCCCTTATTATAAAATCTAATTTTATGACATTAATTAAATGTGTTGCATTACCTCCAAGGCAATTTCTATATTACCTCTCCATTATTACACAGTACCTACATAACAACTACACAGGAACTGTCCACTTATTTTAAAGTGTAACTTTAACACTACACTACAGAAACATTCCTGTGTAGAACATATGCTTATGTAATTACATGAGGTAAAACTGAAGTTGATACACATGTGTAATTACATAAGCTGTACTTGTGTAATCCATCTGTAACATTGACTAAATCATTAGTAGTCATGTTGTTGTTGCATATGTTATTCATATGTAACTACACAGTTATTAGAGATACTTTATATAAAGTGGGACCTATTGTTCATCCCTACTCACAACCTGCCTGTCCAGTAATAGCTCTGTTTGCACAGAGGCGGAGACTAAACTGTGACCCGACGTTTGAGCTGGAGGAGATGATCCTGGAATCTAAGCCTCTGCACAAGAAGAAGAAGAGACTGGCGAGGAAAACCAGGGAGAACGGCGGCTCTGACAGGTCTCCACAGGTAATAATAATTATAATATTCATATTATATCTCATCAAGCTGCATGTGTTGCAAAGAGGCACGGTCTTCTGCTTCTAGGCTCTGCCAGAGCGTGTCTTTCTGCAGGCCCCCTAGTGGCCATGGAAGCAGAATGGAAATTAACTTAGATACTTTCAATTAATATAATCACATAAAATATTTCCCTGTAACTCAGTTCTCATATTAACTAGGACATTAATAATTCTCTCTGTGTGTATGAGGTTCTGACTCTGCATTGAGCTGCTAGTGAGCAATGAGGGGCGACAGGGGAGGGGTGAGAACCCCCTGCTGTGAAAACAGTTCCCACCTCTCCACAAAGACGGCCATGCTGAGACAAAACAAACAGCACTGCGGATTTCGTCATATCAAAAAATCGTGTACATCCGCCACAATGTAAAAATAGCATTTAATACATTAAAAACTATTTTTATTAATGTTAACTTGATTGATCACCAACAAAGACGAAAGTGCAGGTCTTGTTTTGTAAATGAAGTCCAGGGCCATTGGACACATGGATCGCAGAATGTATTTTTAGCCAAGTATCTGCAACCTGATGGGTTAAATTCAAATTGCTAAACCAAACATAAAGAAGCAGATATAATTATTGCTTTATTTGTGATACATATAGACATGAAGCGTCTCTATTTTGTATATTCTATTTATATTTTTCTATTTTCATGGTGGTAAAGTTGAGAGTAACAGAGAGAGTGAATTTGGCTCACTTTAGCCGTTGTGGTATGAAACCAACCAAATCAAATGAAAAACATACAACATCACAAAAGCTCTGAGGAATCATGAACAGGTTTATAGAGATGTCATTAGCATGACATGAAAGGTAGCTTTGCTTATATGCTCACTCTACTCAACAGTCTGATGGAAAATCTCTGTTTACATGCTCACTACAAGTAATCTGATCCACTTAGTGTAGACGTTACCATGACAACAACCAGCAGTGAGTTTCCTGAGTTTTCAGCTGGCGCGCTTGTGTTTTTGACTACTTTAAAATGATGTCAGACTCAGGAAAACGTCCTTCACATGTCCTTATTAAAGAAGGCCGAGAGGAAGACGTCATGCTCTGAGACACATAAGCTGGACGTCCGTCCCACCATCATCCTTTAAAGATCAGAGCATAAACTTCGTCTCCTCTGCAGACCAGTTTCTGCTCCGCCATGTTGAACATTATAAATCTTCACTACGATGCGACACACATGATCTGAACGGACTTAAACTTAAAATTTAATCAGATACAGGTGTTTACATGATTATTATTCTTCTATTTAATGGGTTATTTACAGGATTACCCACCTCGTTTAGTCAGATAGAAATTGTATTTCGAATGGCCTCAGTCAGACTAGTCTGTTCCGACTGAGGTGTTTACATGGACGTATTCTATTCCGATTGAGCTATTAGACAGATTATTAATGGATTATCAGGCTGCATGTAAACATGGCTACTGACGTTGCTGAGCACACTCCCAAAGTGGAACACAGGTCTTATGTAGTTAAGCAGGATTGAGTAGAATGGCCTTTTGGTCATCTTCTCATATTTCCATAGCAAAGTCGTCTGTGCGGTTTAATCAGCAATCAGAGATATTTCTGGAGATTAATTCAAACCTTTCACCTTTTGCTTGACTTTGACTTGATTTGACCTTGACAAGACATTGTGGTGATGCTTTACTGGAGCCTATATCACACTGACATAATCATGCCGTAAACATGTCATTGCAGGTGTCATACTGTTATGAGTTGTCATGACAGACTATGTTCAATAATGTGTCATGTCACCATTACGAATTGTCATGTCGAATTGTCATGACAGCTCATGTCGCATATCAATTTGTGCTGTGTTCTCTAGTTAGCCATCATAATATCAAACAGTATGACGTCTGTGATGCCATGTGTCAAAAAAGGTAACATAACACTTATATTAAGGGCAGAGAAGCAAAACGGCAGATTGACTTAATACATTAAAATTGTCGTGACGTTTCGTCCTATGTGGCCATTCATCATATGAAAGCCTTTCTCCTGATGAAGGCCATGTAGGCTGAGGAGTCATGATGATTTTGGTGTATTAAGTAAACAAAGAGTTTTTGTAAGGAGTGTGAGTCACACTTTTTTGCTACTCTGTGATATTTTTGAAGGCAGCACCTTGACTTAAGATGTTTGAGCCCAACTGTTGCTTTTTTTCACTGTTATATTACTAAATGTTATGGCATGACAACCCGTGACAGCTTATGACGTCTGCCGTGGCATTTCTATAGCATGATGTGTCATAGCTATGTATCATAGCATTAATGTATAGTTAATGTATAATCACCCCATAATGTATCATAGAATTAATTTATAGTTAATGTATAATCACCCTATAATGTATCATAGCATTAATGTATAGTTAATGTATAATCACCCCATAATGTATCATAGCATTAATGTATAGTTAATGTATAATCACCCCATAATGTATCATAACATTAATGTATAGTTAATGTATAATCACCCCATAATGTATCATAGCATTAATGTATAGTTAATGTATAATCACCCTATAATGTATCATAACATTAATGTATAGTTAATGTATAATCACTCCATAATGTATCATAGCATTAATGTATAGTTAATGTATAATCACCCCATAATGTATCATAGCATTAATGTATAGTTAATGTATAATCACCCTATAATGTATCATAGCATTAATGTATAGTTAATGTATAATCACCCTATAATGTATCATAGCATTAATGTATAGTTAATGTATAATCACCCTATAATGTATTATAGCATTAATGTATAGTTAATGTATAACCACCCCATAATGTATCATAGCATTAATGTATGTAATAGTTTTAATGTGCTGTTACAACTGAGATCCCCAAAGTAAACAATGAAATAACTCTATACTCCTTCAAATAAATTCAAACATTATTTTTCTATAATGAAATGACTTGTATTTGTAACCTGGCTGTCAGTGACGTGTAACAGTCCTTATGAAATCCAGTCACAATGTGCTTTTTCAGTCCTATATGAAAGCTGATAAAGGAGTCATGTAGACTAAAGGCTGGGGAATACTGTGCTCTGTAGTTGTACTCCTCATCTGCATGCCTGCTGCTGCATTGGCAATGTCTACAGGCTGTATGTGCCAAAGGAGAGCAGTATCTGAAGCTTAATTTGATTCTCTCAACAAACAAAAAATAATAAATAAATGATCTGATGGATAGTTAATGAAAAGAGGCGGGAAAAGTTTTGCCTCACTGATTTCATTGCACTTTCACCAGTGTGGGCTTGAGTTTCTGCTAACGCTAACTCTGCTGAAGCAGCCATGCATTACGCTCTGGCTGTAGCAGGCTCTTCAAGGTGACTCCTGCTGTTGATGCTGTTCTTGTACTGGAGTGAAGGAGCGCAGTATTGTGTGCACCCATGTACTATCAGGAACACAAACTGTACACTGTAAACCCCGTCTAGTCCTGTAACCCCATATAGTCCTGTTAACCCTATATAGTCCCGTAAACCCCATTTAGTCCTGTTAATCCTGTATAGTCCTGTAACCCCATATAGTCCTGTTAACCCTATATAGTCCCGTAAACCCCATTTAGTCCTGTTAATCCTGTATAGTCCTGTAAACCCCGTATAGTCCTGTAAACCCCATATAGTCCTGTTAACCCTGTATAGTCCTGTTAACCCTATATAGTCCTGTAAACTGCATATAACCCTGTTAACTCTATATAATCCTGTAAACCCCATATTGTTGTGTTAACCCTATATAGTCCTGTTAACCCCATATAGTCCTGTACACCCCATATAGTCCTGTTAACCCTATATAGTTCTGTAAACCCCATATAGTCCTGTAAACCCCATATTGTCCTGTAAACCCCATGCAGTCCTGTTAACCCTATATAGTCCTGTAAACCCCATATTGTCCTGTTAACCCTATATAGTCCTGTAAACCCCATATTGTCCTGTAAACCCCATATTGTCCTGTTAACCCTATATAGTCCTGTAAACCCCATATTGTCCTGTAAACCCCATATTGTCCTGTTAACCCCATATTGTCATGTTAACCCTATATAGTCCTGTAAACCCCATATTGTCCTGTAAACCCCATGCAGTCCTGTTAACCCTGTATAGTTCTCTAAATTCTATATAGGCCCGTAAACCCCATATCATCCTGTAAACCCCATATTGTCCTGTAAATCCCATATAGTCCCATAAACCCCACATCGTCCTGTAAATCCCATATTGTCCTGTAAACCCCAAATAGTCCTGTAAACCCCATACAGTCCTGTAAACCCTACCCCAGGTGTGATTCAGGCTCAAGCATAGAAGTAGCAGACTGGACAACACTTGTTATTTATTTTGCAGTGATGCGGTACACAGTCCCTGAGTGTTTCCATCATCTGATTCAGCACAAACTCAGCTTTACAGTAAGACTAGTTACTGAACGCAAATTAAAAATGTTAAAGACAAAAATGGTTTTCAAATGCAAAAAACAAGTAAAGCAAAACCAGAAAAACACAGAACAAAATCATTTGCATGATTAATTCAAACAGTAAACAACTTTATGAACTACAGCCAGGCAGAAACAATTATTCAGCATTATTAATAATGTCTGTTTGGAAATGCTTATCGCTTGTCATGGTCTTCTGAGTTCTCTCAAATCGATATCTCATGTTTGTCACTGAAATGGATTAACACGCCACTAAGAAGTGCGTCCTGCTTCTATCTGGCTGCCTTAATCTGTGAAAACATTTACCTGACAGCAGCAAAACTAGAGATGCATTTCCTGAATTAAATACATTATTGCAAGGCGAGACAAAATTCAAATGTAATTAAATAAGAATAAATGAACTCTGGAGGAAGTTGGAAAACATTATCATACAGAATTTTTGAGTATCATCCAGCTGTAGTTTTAGAGCAGCTTCTCCAGGAGGTGAGCTACTTGTGGAGCTGGACGGAGGAATGTGAGCAGATCTGAGGAGAGAGGAGAGAGAAGGCTAGTACGTGTGCTATTTCTAAAGCAGGATGGATCAATATTGTATGAACAGTGCTGCCCCAGACTGACTGTAGAACATTAACACAAACTCTACACTCCTCCTGCTCTCCTTCTCTCCATCCGCTTCTTTTCAGCAGTCTGCTTTCACTCCTCTCTCCTCCAACTCTTTCTCTCTCCTACTCTCTTTCTATGTCTCTCTCCCTTTCTTTCTCTCTCTCTCTCTCTTTCTTTCCCTTTGTCTTTCCCTTTCTCTCCCTCCCTTCTCTCTCTCCCTCTGTCTGTCTTTCCCCCTCTCCTCTTGGAGGCCCGCCTGCCATCGAACCCATAATGTACGGAAGGATTAACTCAATTAAATCACAGATAATGCGGCGGAAAATTGAGATCCGGCTGTGAGAACAAAATAAAACGGGCCGTCCCACAGCCCACGGCCATACTGCCTCTCTCTCTCTCTCACTCTCTCTCTCTCTCTCTCACTCTCTGAATTCACTTTCCCTCCTTCATAAATCTGGCTTTCCCCCTAAATTCACAAACATAAATCAATACTAAAAAATGGCGAGTTTGGTTTATTGATTCTCATTTGTAATAAAAGAGAATGCGCTGTGAACCAATCCGGAAGCCAGTAAATAGTCAGCGTCAGCGTGGACAGGAGGTTCTGATGCTCTACATGTCCAAAAGTATCCAGACAGCTTTCTCATTAGTCAATTCAGCTATTTTAAAGTGCACCCAGTGCTGACACAGGTGTTCAGCTGCACTCTCAGCTTGTATAATCTCCATAGAAAAGCACTGACCAGTAGATTTGGACGCTCTGGACCCTAACATTGCCATGCTCAGTGCCTCTCTGTAGTGAGGGAGCTCCATCTAATACCTTTGGGATGGTACATCAGTACTGGGTAATTGGGTGAAGTAATTGGATATCAACAAACAATGATTGATAAATGAGCCAATGACGATGCTTTAAGGGTGATAATTTCCATTTTTGGAAAAAGAACTGTCAGAGGGGGTGAATTTAGACTGCTTGATAAATAACATTGAATAGTGTTGTGATTTATTCCCTTTTGCTAATAAAACAATGGATCATACCATCTGGAGAAAATTCACAGCATTTTCCACACAGCTTAAATGGGAATTCCACTGAATTTTACATATATTTCTGTGGTTGAGATGTAAACAAAGTCATTCAGGTTGGTCTTAAGTGAAATGGTTCACTGTAGAGAAACGTACTGACTGATTTCTTTACAGTGGTGGTGATAGGAACCAGGGGTCACAATGTCTACAACACAAATATAGACATTTTATGTACTATCATAAAACCACCAGTGAACCTACACGTGTCTTCTGAGCTTTATGTGTAATTCTGATGATGGTAAAATAGCGTTAAATCTGTTTTCTATGGGAAATAATTTGCCTTACAATGTCCTACAGGTACCTCTCTGCTATGAATGGAGTTTAAAAATTATGTTTTAAGGCCAAAACATCCTCAAAACCATTGTAAAACAATGACTCAGTCATCAGGCAGTGTGTTCGTAACCATTTCATGTAATAACTTTATGCGAGGGAGCTTTTAGAGACATTAAACTCTTCAGACGTCTGGTTCCTATCACCACCACTGTGAGCAATACTAACCCAGTACGTTTATCTACATTCAAAACAATGGAATGACTTTGTTTGAACCGTCTGTCTTAACAATGTAATTATGCAGAAATTTAAAAAAATCAGTGGAATTCCCCCTAAAGTGTCCTGACAGCTCAGATGGGATGTAAAATTAAGAAAATGTAATGCTTCCTGGTTTCCAAGGATCCCTGGTATTTGTCTGAAAACAAAAACAATGCAGTCATGTACTTGAGTAGTGATGTTAAAGTAAAGCAAACATGTGGAACTCTTTCTATTATAATGCTTCTTTTTTCTTTACTTTTTCTTTTAATATTATTTTACTTTTATACATTTTTGTCATCCACTGCTTTATGTACATTACATCTTTATTTACATTTACATCTTACTTAAAAATACCGTGAAACACTTTGAGCTGCACTTTCATGTATTAAAGGTAGGGTTGGGCAATATGACAATATTTCATTGTGTTCTGATTAATTATGACACAAATTTGCTGTCACAATATGCTTTTCTGAGTGTATTGTGGATATTATAGTACTTAAAGAACACTGGCTAGATTTGAGATACAGTCAAATGCAAAAGTTTAACCACCAGTCAAATAATATAACGTTTGCCATGACGTTTACACAGGCCACAGTTTTTTTATTGTTTGAAATAAACAGTAATTGTGCATTATATATAGCAAAGCAATATGTATTATTTATTTATTTATTTATTTATTTATTTATTGAGATATGTCTTGCCAGTGTGTTCTTTTACATGCTCAATTCTCTTCTTCCACAGAACGGTCAGCTCCAGCAGCGCTTGGACAACGTGCAGAGAGACTTCATCGTTTTCAACAGAGAAAAGTAAGAGAAACGTTGCGATTACAGCCAAAGTTTCTATTTAAGTCATTTTTAGGCTCCCCAACCAGCAATCACCCACAACAACACTACAGAGCTGTATGACAGAGCTTACCAAAATATACAGTATCTGTTCATCACACTTCTGTTCATAAATCCCCTGCAGGGGTCCGCAGCACTGATTTCACAATTCCTGACTGGAGATTTAAATATTAAAAATGGAAAATGGGTTTAAAATCACAAGTGCATACTGATTTAGTTAAATCTCTGCTGTAGGCCCGAGACATTTCACTACTTATAGCTAAAATGGTAACTTTACAGGAGAAGGAAAAAACATACTTTACTCTTAATGTAAGTCAATGGAACCAGACTTTTTCCAAGTCATTTTGGGCCATTTCTGTTGGTCCATTCACCATGAAATTTATATACAATATGAAGGACCACGGGTATTTTCAAATTATGTCAAAAACTGAAAAACAACAAAAATGGAGATTTAAGGTTTTGCTCTGACAGCAGTGATATGTGCCTTTTATATACATAAATAAGTTTATGTGTTCCTTGTATATTGTAGTGGTAAATTCATTCTGTGCATTCTATATGCATGTGAACAGTGACCTGACATGTAGTTCTGTCTCCTTGTATTCAAGAACATCGAATTTGAAATGAAACAGTGCCTAATGAGGTTAAAGTACAGCTTTGCCTTCAGCATATATACGCTAGTGTTTAAACGTTTGAAATCGCTTCATCATATTTGTACATTTTAAATAATAATAATAATAATAATAATAATAATAATAAAACATTCTTCAGATTGATACAGAATGTGCTGTATATGGTTCTAGATAGCACCAAAAAGGTTTCTGCTGTGGTCAAGTCTGTGGTCAAGAGTAGCTCAGCCAGTTTGCACTGAAGTCCCTGTAGAAACTAAAAAATAAGCCTTAGTATGTATAAAGCCTGGGATTTTAGGGGTTAATTAAAATCATGCTGTGTTGTGTAAAAGTACATTTTTCAGCTGTGTTCATAATAATAATAGTAATAATTATGATCAACCTGCTGGAGACAAAGCAACCAAAACTGTATCTCTGTCTGACTTACAGACACAGACTGGGCTGTTCTTATCAGCAGCGCACAACAACAACTTAACTTGACTCTTTTTTTTGTCTCGGTTTGTAAAGGTTGAGGAAAACCAAAGCAGACGCTGAAGGCAATGACCTTATCACAAAAGAGGCAAACCAAGCCATCGAGGACGGACAGAACAACAACGTGACTGGTGCGCCGTGTTTATCGGGGTAGAGCTTTTGGCTAGAAGGACCACAGAGAGGTCGGGGCGGTTCCTCCGCTTAAAGCTCATCAGCTCAGGCTTATCCAGACTGCACTGAAGAGGTGCAGCTACAAGCAAAGAGGCTTTTAACAAAAGGACCTTCTCAGAGTTTCTGTTTCTTTGTTTTTGTTTCTTTTTTTTTTCATACAAGCATTTATGGACCGAAAAATCAAGCGCACTTATGGGCATCTCGCAACTGAAGAGGACAGAACACTTCATTAAATGAAGGTTCTTTACAATATGTACTGCAGTCACACTGAGGTGGAGCTGATGTGAATGGTGGAGATCAGTAACCTCCACTCTTGGTATTGTTCTTCTAAATTCTTGTGGGACCTTTGTGCCTAAAAAACACAGCAAGACTCAAGCGAAGACGTCACGTCCTTGTCTTTCACCGGAGACCTCCCGACACTTTCTAGTGTACGCCTGTGATCGTGGTCAGACATGGTTCTGCATCCTTCTGTTCCGTCCCCATGAGTTGCCTTACGCTCCATGCCGGCATGTCATAGGATTTCATACGCTTATAGATCAGAGATGCATACTGTGCTTATCTTACACTTACGAACGCACTTTAGAGAAGAGCTTTAGCATTGTGGACCTGTTTAGACGCTGCTGGAGCACCTGCTTTTAGGCTTTGCTAATCCCAGTCAGTCATCTAATACAAGCTTTTATATTTATAGCTTTTATATTTAATCTTATATTCGCAGGTGTAAATGTGTGTCTGACCAAAAAAATGTGAAAATTCACAATGATTTGTTTTCTTAATATTTATTCACATTATATTCTGCTTTATTGAACGTGTCGTGTGTTTATTAAGAGAGTGGGTTTTTGAAATGAAATTCTACAGAGACTGAGAAATGAATAGAGGGTAATCGATCTGTCCATGCGCCGCCCACAAATGCAGTTTTTGGTAGAAACTGGGTGATATATCGTCTATACCGTAATACTTTATGTTGCTTTTTAGGTTTATTCCCCTAAAGCGGAAGTCTCCTCGTTGCCAAGCGGTTTGTTTTTAGCATTTTAGCTTATTTTGTGCTTTTTTACTCATCGTATCCAGGACCTGACATTTAACTAAAATGTATGTAAAAGTTGGGGCACCACTGGTCAAATTATACACACACACACACACACACACACACACACACACACACACACACACACACACACTATCTAACAGCCTATCCTAGTGCTCACTGGGCGGAAGGTAGGAAACACCCTGGACAGGTCGTAAGTCCATTACAGGGCAGACACACAGACATACACATTCACACTCACATTCACATCTAGGGGCAATTTAGCATCTCTAGTTCGCCACACAGCATGTCTTTGGACTGTTTGAGGAACACAGACATGGGGAGAACATGCATACTCCACACAGAAAGGACCCTGGTTACCCGACCGGGGAATCAAACCCAGGCCCTTCTTGCTTTATTGCAGTTTCTCTTTATTTGCTGAGGTTACAATATTTTTTAGGGGAAACATGAAATATAAAATGAGCACAGGCCACATATTTTATTTTTTTCCCCCAATATATTAAATTCAGTAAATAAATAGAAATTGTGCTCTAAAATTTGAAGAAGGGTTAACTTATTTCCTGGTAAGAATATCATTCAGTCTAATGAATTTACGTTTATGTTTAGAATCACTCTGTTGTTGGAACTAATCTAAAGTAGGAAGGTTGGATTGCTGAATTTGCCCCCACACTAACATTAACTTGAATACATGAGAACACAAAACTACACTCGATCTATCCTAACTGTGTGAGCTTTCACACGTTTACCAAAAAAAACACCCTTTTAATTTCCGGATTTTGACAAAAACGAGTCAATGAGTGAGTTACATGCATATAATAATCTGATCTGAAAATCAGATTTCGTCAGTAATCCAATTGTGTTTACATGCACTTGAGTAATCAGATAATGTGAAAACTCCAGGTCTGCATGTGTCAGACAGTAATCAGATTTCTGCTTTGCAACCAGCTAATAAACTCACAGAGGAAGACGAGACGTAAACGTAACGTAAAACTTTATGACGTTTTTTTTTTTTTTAATTTCGCCGCTTTACCTGAAACTATGAACATACATCGCCTAGAAGATGAAGAATATTTAAATCCTTTATTTTGTCAAGCATGTAGTCGGTTTCATCATTGCTCCAAAAGTGTTTTGCTGCATCTCACGGTGATGCTGCTTGCTTATTTATGGTACCGCGGTCTGTTTTCACACATGCACAGACTGAGAAATCTGAAAGAAATCAGAGTAAGAGTTCAGATGCACTGAGAAATCTGATTACTGAGCTAAAATCCAGCTCTCTTTATCATATTTCTTAATCAGATTTCTAGACTTTACTCCAATCTAAGAAATCGGAGTATGCTGTTTAAATGACCTCTGGAATAATCAGATAACTGCAGAAATCCGATTATGATCGGATTATTGAGCGCATGTAAACACACTCACTGTGTCTAGGCTGAGTGGGATTTTCATTATCATTCTCTAAAGCTTGTCCAACCGGTGGCTATGAAGGAACGTGTTTGTGGGTGGAGTGTGGACAGGTCAGCTATAGTCATTAGCTAAACACAGTTTCCTGCTCATAAAGAAGCAGAAGTTCTGAAATGTGGATGTAAGTGTGACAAAGTTTTGCCATAGAATATAATTTGTATCTTTTTAATAAACTTTTTGGCAGTTCAAACCTGTGCAGGTTATTATTCTGTACATTTCACCTTCTTTTTTGAACATATCTTCTGCATTACCCACATTTTCCACTGTGGCAGCTTGTAAATGAAATGCAGATGTAATTTATTGTGCAACTCGTGTAATTACATTTAAATAATCAAGCAAAACAGAAGAAATAACTCTCAACTTCTAAAAGCTGTTGCACACTGGATGTGTAGGGTCAAGCAGCAGATGTACAGAGTACAGCTCAACCATAGAGAGTGCCAGTTAACATCAAGCTCAAGTTCATTTTTCACTGTACAAGTACAGATTTAATGGACAAAATTAATGACATCGTTTAGCAAATTTATCATGTTTGGCTAATTGACTCTTCACAAATGCTGTTTCAGCTAAAACACAGGTGAAATAAGCTGCGATGTGATTCAGCTAATAAAGTTATCTGACCGATGATTCGCCTTCGCCTGATTATCGTTAAGATTAAATGATCTTTTAGATATACTGCCTTTCTCTGCACTTTAAAACAGTTATTTTAATTTATATAAGTGAACTAACCATCTAAAAAAAAACAAGTTCAATGAATATCAAAACGAAAGTTAACAGAATAAGAATCGTGTTATATTCAGTTTATTAATTATTTGAAGTTTAATAAAATCAACATTTTAAGGCAGACAAGTTTTTAAGAGTTTGATACCTCTACACTGTTAGAAATAAAGGTATTTCGTTCGTCAAGGTACAAACAATGTAAATGTACCTTCAAAGGTACAACAGTGGTTTTAAATTCTAATTGTGAACCTTAAATACATTTTTTCCAGGTGAAAACTACATATTTCTACCTTTTCATAACCAAATGCTTTAAAACAGAACAATAAAATAAAAAGCCTGGAGACGAGACGGGGTGAGTGGAGTTAATACAACTTAGAAAATATAATTTCTATGGATTATGGAACAACTATGTTCCCTGACTAAAGGTACCGAGATGTACCCTTGAGGGAACAACCCCAGTGACAAGAGGGGAACTGACCCAGTGACAGTATACTACCTTTATTTCTAAGAGTGTTAAAGCTCCCTCACAGAAAGTTATCACATGAAATTGTTATGAAGATGCTGACTATTATATAGTTTTTCATGATGTGGTTTCGGCCTATAAAAATACGTTAGTGTAAAAGACAGCGTACATGTGAAAACAAAAGAGGAAAAAAATACAATCTAAAATAGAATAAACAAAGTAAAATAATAATTTATTAACAGCTGCTCATAAAATGTCAAATGTTACAATAAATAAACCGAGAAAAAAGCTACAGTAAACAGATTTTACGCTGTTGTAAAACATCTAACTGAAGATGTTTTGCTGTATGTCTCTGTCTGAGTTCCTCAGACTTCTTTTGAACCCAAAATAGTCTACAAAGAACATGTTTTTCAGATTTGACACTATTTCACCATCATCAACATTACATATAAAACTCAGATGATGTGTAAGGTCACTGGTGGTTTTGGATAGTAAATGAAATGGCTCTATTTGTGTTGTAGTATAGTATATTGTGACCTCTGGTTCCTATCACCACCACTGTAAAGAAAACTGAACAAGCAAGTTTCTGTACAGTGAACCGTTTCACACCAAACCACTCTGAATGACCCTGTTTACATCCACTGAACAACAACAAGTGGTACAACCACTGAATTATGCAGAAATTTTGAAAACATGGTGGAATTCCCCTTCAAGCTGCTGCCCATGTGAAGTGGTTACTATGGAAAAGGAAGCATCACCAAACAGACTGGATACTTCTTAAACACACTTGCTTAACACAGTGCTCTGATGTGCGATCAGTATTTCCAAGTAATTCGCAGATCTACCTTCAGATTCACGAATCTTAGTTCACGCATTAAATAATGGAGTTGGCTGAAAAAACTACAGGTAATCCTGATTTACAGATGCGCCCTTGTTCCAGCACATTGTAACAGAGTTTGCTGCTGGCTTTCCTGAAGGAGAAGAACAGCTGTGTGTATTTTCCCCTTTAGGCTACCTAAAGGTAAAACACTTAAGTAAGAACAAAACTGGGGTGCAGACCAGGATTGAGTTTGACAGCAGAATTACAGATTAAAATAAGTTCTCATTTCAACCTTCTGTTTCAATTTTTCAAGTCCTATCTAAATCATTTCTTTTCCATTCCTTTTAAGGTTTCTGTAAACCCAGAATTTCACTTCAGGAACCTTTTCTTTAAAAGGCCCGTATCCATTTATAATTTTTTTTTCTTTTTCTTTTACTTTTTTCCTTGAAAAATTCATAATTCATGTTTACATTCGTGACCATTTCCAATTTCTCTTTATTATTATTTTCCTTAGAAATCTACTGGCTACTGGTTTTGGCTAGAAAGACCACAGAGAGGTCAGGACAGGTACCTGTTTATTTCCCTTAGAAACGAATTAGCTATGGGTTACTGTGCCTTTAAGACTGATATACACCCATCAGGCATAACATTATGACCACCTCCTTGTTTCTACACTCATTGTCCATTTTATCAGCTCCACTTACTATATAGGTGCACTTTGTAGTTCTACAGTTACAGACTGTAGTCCATCTGTTTCTCTGCATACTTTGTCAGCCCCCTTTTACCCTGTTCTTCAGTGGTCAGGATCCCCATGGACCCTCACAGAGCAGGTACTATTTGGGTGGTGGATCATTCTCAGCACTGCAGTAACACTGACGTGGTGGTGGTGTGTTAGTGTGTGTTGCGCTGGCACGAGTGGATCAGACACAGCAGTGCTGCTGGTGTTTCTAAACACTGTGTCCACTCACTGTCCACTCTATTAGACACTCCTACCTTGTCAGTCCACCTTGTAGATGTGAAGTCAGAGACGATAGCTCATCTGCTGCTGCACATTTTGTGTTGGTCATCCTCTAGTTCTTCATCAGTGGTCACAGGTCGCTGCCCACAGGACGCTGTTGGCTGGATATTTTTGGTTGGTGGACTATTCTCAGTCCAGCAGTGACACGAGGTGTTTAAAAACTCCAGCAGCACTGCTGTGTCTGATCCACTCAGGCCAGCGCAACACACACTAACACACCACCACCACATCAGTGTTACTGCAGTGCTGAGGATGATCCACCACCCACATAGTACCTGCTCTGTGAGGGTCCATGGGGGTCCTGACCACTGAAGAACAGGGTAAAAGGGGGCTAACAAAGTATGCAGAGAAACAGATGGACTACAGTCTGTGGTCATAATGTTATGCCTGATCGGTGTATGTAAATGAGCTCTGTCATGATTGGCTGCCCTGTATTGTGGCTTATTCAAAAAGCAGTTGAGGCTGAAACACGCTTTAAAACTTCAACATGAATGGATGGAGCTAAACTACTGCAGGCTGAATAGGCAGACATATGTAAATGAGTTTTAATTTTGTGACATCACAAAAACAATTCATTTAAAAAGGGGCCATTTGTGCAGCTTTGTTTCCATATATGGACTGGAGAGTGAGAGGTACATTTATGTTGACATACTGCATCAAGTTCTTTTACTAAGCAAGGAAAACTACATTTTCCCCGATATGGACCCTTTAATCTTAATTCTGATTATTAAATTCAGTGGTTTTTGCTTAGATTGAATTGCATGCTTAGTACATGACTTTGGTTAGGAGGTCAATGAGGTCACATCGAGGAAATCCTGTGACAGGACGATAACTGCAGACCACCAAACCTGACTCCAGTGGAAATCTGCACCTGCTTCTTTTTAATGAAAATGTAATACCGCCATCTAGTGCTCATGAAAAGGAAGAGAAGACTTTAACCTTCATTTTTAGACAACCTGAAATCAAAACTGATCTTTTTTTTTACCTTATTAGTTCATGTTCCTGATCATATTAATCACGATTCATCATATCATATTATTGATGAATATCATATCATTTAAAAGACAAAGTTCTTCTTTGTTGTAATTGTTCATCAAAATTTTGCCCCGCTTTCAAAACGTCTTATGATGTTTGATAATAATATTGACCAGTAATTTCATGTTTGACCCCACCCCACCCCTCACCATGGCCATCCATCACCAAGAGAAAATACTAGCTCTACCGCTACTGCATTTACTCACAAATATGTCACAGTATTGCCTAAAGGGTAAGTATTCCCATTTACATGGGCCCTTACTACTTATTTCTCTCATTATATCAAAAACTAACAAATGGGTTTTGGGCGGTAAGATGCTGACATAACTGTTACTGAGTGCTGATTGGTTAGCATTACTACTGAGTGCTGATTGGTTAGCATTACTGCTACTTAGTGCTGATAGGTTAGCATCACTGCTACTGAGTGCTGATTGGTTAGCATTACTGCTACTTAGTGCTGATAGGTTAGCATCACTGCTACTGAGTGCTGATTAGATGGCATTACTGCTACTGAGTGCTGATTGGATGGCATAACTGCTACTGAGTGCTGATTGGTTAACTTTCCTGCTTCTAAGTGCTGATTGGTTAGCATCAATGCTACTTAGTACTGATTGGTTGTCATTACTGTTACTGAGTGCTGATTGGTTAGCATCAATGCTACTGAGTGATTGTTTGATATAACCACTCCTGAGTGCTGATTGGTAGGCATTACGGCTACTGAGTGCTGATTGGTAGGCATTACGGCTACTGAGTGTTGATTGGATGGCATTACTGCTACTGAGTGCTGATTGGTTAACATTACTACTACTGAGTGAAGGGTTTGCTCTCACTGACGTCATGATGGTACATGTTGCACAGCTAATATGTCCCATAACTGAAGTTCAAAGTCGCTCGAAAATATAACCGCGGTGTTCGAGTTCAACTAACTTACATAACACAAACAAAAAGAAAGGTTATCAGGAGCTCAGGAGCACCCTCTAGTGTCTGACAAACCCGAGAGACATTACCAAGCGGCAGTTCAGGCTGCAAAGCCTTCTAGATGTCTACACTGAAAACGTCAATTGTGCGAGTCAAAATGTAAACAAACCACAGGCCTATCAGAGAATAGCTGCTTTACTGGCACAGCTGTCCAGCTGTGGTTTTAGGATGTTCTTACAGATTGTATAACGGGTTATGTTTTATTTCCACATTTAACATCAGCAGTCTGGTGGTAACATCAGTAGTCAGAGTTTAAAATTTGATATTGAGATGAATCATATCAGGGTCAAAAGAGGCTTTATGCATGATATATTTTAACAATCCATTTTCATTACTTATGCACTATTTAAAATATTTTTTGACTTCAGTTCAATAATGCATGACATTTCATCAGATAGATGCTTTTACCCCCTGCACTAACAGGCAATCAGCCTGGCGATTAAAATAGTCAATTAAATAAGTATCAAGGCTTTTGTATTTGTCAGTGAGGTCAGATTATTTAGTGAATCATGCATCAGGACTTTCAACGCAAGGGCTCTGGACAAATCTGACTCCAGTGAAAATTTTCTCCTGCTTATTTCGAGTGAAATTGCAATACTGCCATCTAGTGCTCACAAAAAGGGAGAAATATCTTTTATTTTTAAAGTAATCTCGGTTTCATTGGATCGTGACATTTCTGTGCCAGGCAGAAATTTACACAAGCTCTGAGTTTGCACTGAGAAATTACAAGTAAATAAATAAATAAAAGAAAGCAGTGATTTGTAAACTGTCTTTCACATGTATTTAATTGAACACAGCACAAAGAAGAAATGTTCAAAATTTTACTTTACCAACTTCATTGATTTTTTTAAATATACTCCAATTCCAAATATGATGCCCGCAACACATCCCTAAAAAATTGGAACAGGGTAATGTAAGGCTGGGAAGTTTGGGAAAAGATCACACCTGTTTTGGAACTTTGCACAGGTAAACAGGTGAATAAAAGAAGCATTCACAAAAGACTCAGTCGGGGGAGTTTAGGGATTTCACCATCTACAGTCCATAACATCATTAAAGATTCAGAGAATCCAGAGAAAAAGGCCAAAACCTATATTGAGTGTGACCTTCGATCCCTCAGATGGCACTGCATTGAAAACCCACTTGCTTCTGTAATGACACCCCACATGGGCTCAGGAATACTCTACTTCACAAAGTGGAAGCCACAAATCAGTAATATCCATGAACGCCGCCGACTTCTCTCGGCTAATAATAATAATAATAAGATGATTTTGTATTAATATAGCACATTTCATGCCGGTGGCAGCTCAAAAGTGCTTTACAGACAGGTGATAAAGTTTGACAGTAATACAAGAAATTATAAGTATTAATTTAGAATCATATAAGGAAATGACACAGATCAATTTAAAAGATAAATTCCAAGAGATGTAGAGCTTTATTTAAAAGCTAAGTTAAAGCGATACGTTTTTAGATGCTTCTTAAAAGTGAGCACTGAGCTTGACTGTCTAATAAAAGGTGGAATTCAGTTCCACAGTTTAGAAGCAGAATAACTGAAGGAGTCTCTCTATGTTTTCTGTATTTTACAGAAGGTGTTTGTAGAAGGTCAGTATCTGCAGATCCAGACGTGCTGGAACATAACCCGACAGACACTCTGTGATGTAAGTGGTACTTTAACATCATTTAGAGCCTTAAAACCAGTAGCAGAACTTTAAAATCTATCCTGAAGGATACAGGCAGCCAGTGCAGTTCTTTCAAAACGAGTCTGATATGATCTCTCTTTTTTGTTTTGATTAGGATCCATGCTGATGCATTTGGTACAAGTTGTAGAGGATGTGTTGTTTTCTTAGGAAGTCCAGTAAGAAGACGATTAGAGTAATCAGCTCTGCTTGGAACAAATGCATGAACAAGTTTCTCCGCGTCACTCTAAGACAGAAAAGGCAAAGGCCCTAAAACTGAACCTTGAGGGACTCCACAAGAAATGTCAAATCTTTTGGTAAATGATTTCCCATTGAAACCATGAACTGCCTATTACCTAAACATGATTTAAACCATCCTAAAGCTCATCTGAGATGGACTGAACCATAATGAAACTGTGTGCTGTGGTCTGATGAGACCACCTATCAAATTGCTTTTGGAAACAATGGACGTCATGTTCTCCAGGTCAAAAAGGAAAAGGACCACCCCTATTGTTACTACCTTGATAAACTAACTAAGGCCAAATGGGCTACATGACTTCCCAAACCCAAAAATCACTACACAGCTCACACTATGTAATGTATAGTACTTACAGTCTGCTATCCTGTTGCAGTGGTGGAGTGCACACTACACTACCCACCACAGAAAAGACATTTCACTCACTGTAGTTTCTTTCAGTGATAAACTAACAGATCATGAACCTGTTCAGCTTTAGACTAGGTGCTCTAAAAAGGTTTGCTTCAGAATCATGAGCTGCTCAGCCTCTTTAGGTGGTGCGCCTTTAGCCAATTGTTTGATAAAAGTTCCAGGGAAAACCCCACATAACCCTATCTTGTAACAGCAGGAAGTTAATGTTTCACCAAGAACTAGCAAGACTGAAGAGCAGTCTGTGCTGCTGTATTATGTTGTACGTGTGGATCCAGTGAGGAAGTTTTGTGGCACTGTTGGTTCTTTTTTTTTTTGGATATTATAATTTATCAGACCTCCGAAAAACTGAATATCATGATGCATGTGCACTGAGAAAATATTTTGAAGTATAATTTTAAATATAAACATTTATATTTATGTGTATTACATATAAATACATATATGTATATACATATATATATATACATACATACACGTGTATATTTTTGTATGTCACTGTTGAGAGAAGAAAACCTCATATCTCCAACATAATACCTTTACAGGAGAAGAAAAAAACCTACTTTAATTTTAATGTAAGTCAATGGAACCAGACTTTTTTCCAAGTAATTTTGGGCCGTTTCTTTTGGTCCATTCATCATGAAAATTACACACAATGTAAAGAGCAACAGGCATTTTCAGATTATGTCAAAAACTGAAAAACAACAAAAAAAACAACCACACACACATGTATATAATATATATGTGTGTGTATATATACCCACACATATATATTATATACACGTGTGTGTGGGTATATATATATATATATATATATATATATATATATATATATATATATATATATATATATATATATTTATTTATTTATACAATATATAAGTCCTTAACACATCCTCTACTTAATTAAACTAAAATTTGACAGTAAGCTAGTGCAGTATGGGCTGCTGCATTCTGAACTAGATGGAGGCAATTTAGAAAGACAGCAGGGCAACAGTACTGAAACACTATATTATGTCATTTCACTCACCCGTCATGTAAATTATAAAAAGCTAGAGTGACAAAGCATACACATCATCTCGTAATACCAGTCCTCGAGGTGTACCTATGAACTGCAAGGCTGATAAGAGGTGAAGTATTTGAATATTCAGTAAATGAGAGAAAGAACACCTCAGGCTGGACAGTCAGTTCTCTCCTGCTATAATGATACAATCAAGAAAAATGTTCAAATACACTGCTGCGTTGTTGTTTACAGTATCAGGTGAGAGATTTCTTATTGATCAGAGTTCTAATCCTCCTTCCTCCTGTGTTCTCTGAAAGGAGAGTGTACAGAGGAGCTAACCCCTCTGTGGTTTTATGGTGTGTTTTCTGTTATTTCAGTAAGTGTGGTGTCAGTTGAGCTGTGGAAGCGTTTGATCCTGGGGAGAGACTGCAGTGATGAACAGAGACTTCATCACGTTCAAGTGGTCTATGAGAGAAAGGGGTCAAAGTCAGGGGCCTGTGGGGGAACTCTAATCCATAAGCAATGGGTCCTGACTGCAGGACACTGCTATAAGGGAGCTGAAGGGTGAGCTTTCACAACTGCTACTGAGCTTTTTGCTACTGCTACTGGTAATGCAACTACTATTACTGCTACTGATACTAAAACTACTGGTACTACTACTACTGCTCCTGTTACTACTACAACTATTACTACTACTGCTCCTGTTACTACTACAGCTATTACTACTACTGCTCCTGCTACTACTACAACTATTACTACTACTGCTCCTGTTACTACTACAGCTATTACTACTACTGCTCCTGCTACTACTACAACTATTACTACTACTGCTCCTGTTACTACTACAACTATTACTACTACTGCTCCTGTTACTACTACAGCTATTACTACTACTGCTCCTGTTACTACTACAACTATTACTACTACTGCTCCTGTTACTACTACAGCTATTACTACTACTGCTCCTGCTACTACTACAACTATTACTACTACTGCTCCTGTTACTACTACAACTATTACTACTACTGCTCCTGCTACTACTACAACTATTACTACTACTGCTCCTGTTACTACTACAACTATTACTACTACTGCTCCTGTTACCACTACAGCTATTACTACTACTGCTCCTGCTACTACTACAACTATTACTACTACTGCTCCTGTTACTACTACAACTATTACTACTACTGCTCCTGTTACTACTACAACTATTAGTACTACTGCTCCTGCTACTACTGCAGCTATTACTACTACTGCTCCTGTTACTACTACAACTATTACTACTACTGCTCCTGTTACTACTACAACTATTACTACTACTGCTCCTGCTACTACTACAACTATTACTACTACTGCTCCTGCTACTACTGCAGCTATTACAACTACTGCTCCTGCTACTACTACTGCTATTACTACTACTGCTCCTTTTACTACTACAACTATTACTACTACTGCTATTACTACTACTGCTCCTGTTACTACTACAGCTATTACTACTACTGCTCCTGTTACTACTACAGCTATTACAACTACTGCTCCTGTTACTACTACAGCTATTACTACTACTGCTCCTGTTACTACTACAACTATTACTACTACTGCTATTACTACTGCTGCTCCTGTTACTACTACAGTTATTACTAATATTGTTTCTGTTACTACTGCAGCTATTACTACTACTGTTTCTGTTACTACTGGAGCTATTACTACTACTGCTCCTGTTATTACTGCAGCTATTACTACTACTGTTTCTGTTACTACTGCAGCTATTACTACTACTGTTTCTGTTACTACTGGAGCTATTACTACTACTGCTCCTGTTATTACTGCAGCTATTACTACTACTGTTTCTGTTACTACTGCGGCTATTACCACTACTGTTTCTGTTACTACTGGAGCTATTTCTACTACTGCTCCTGTTATTACTGCAGCTATTACGACTACTGTTTCTGTTACTACTGCAGCTATTACTACTACTGTTTCTGTTACTACTCCAGCTATTACTACTACTGTTCCTGTTACTACTGCAGGTATTACTACTACTGTTTCTGTTATTACTGCAGCTATTACTACTTCTGTTCCTCTTACTACTGCAGCTATTACTACTACTACTGCTCCTGTTACTACTGCAGCTATTACTACTACTGTTTCTGTTATTACTGCAGCTATTACTACTTCTGTTCCTCTTACTACTGCAGCTATTACTACTACTACTGCTCCTGTTACTCCTACAGCTTTTACAACTACTGTTTCTGTTACTACTGCAGCTATTACTACTACTGTTCCTGTTACTACTGCAGCTATTACGACCACTGTTTCTGTTACTACTACAGCTATTACTACTACTGCTCCTGTTACCACTGGAGTTATTACTACCACTGTTTCTGTTACTACTGCAGCTATTACTACTACTGTTTCTGTTACTACTGCAACTATTACAACTACTGTTCCTGATACTACTGCAGTTATTACTACTACTGTTTCTGTTACTACTGCAGCTATTACGACTACTGTTTTTGTTACTACTGCAGCTATTACTACTACTGCTCCTGTTACTACTGCAGTCATTACTACTACTGTTTCTGTTACTACTACAGCTATTACTACTACTGCTCCTGTTACTACTACAGCTATTACTACTACCGTTTCTGTTACTACTGCAGCTATTACAACTACTGTTTCTGTTACTACTGCAGCTATTACTACTACGGCTCCTGTTACTACTGCAGCTATTACTACTACTGTTTCTGTTACTACTGCAGCTATTACGACTACTGTTTTTGTTACTACTGCAGCTATTACTACTACTGCTCCTGTTACTACTGCAGTTATTACTACTACTGTTTCTGTTACTACTACAGCTATTACTACTACTGCTCCTGTTACTACTGCAGTTATTACTACTACTGTTTCTGTTACTACTACAGCTATTACTACTACTGCCCCTGTTACTATTACAGCTATTTTTTTCTACTGCTCACAGGGAGTGTTTCTAATCTAACTCTGTCTACATCAGGATTTTGAAGGTCATTGTGGATGTCCACCCAACAAACTCAAAAGTCAACAAAACTCTCACCATTCCTCATGAAAATATAAAGAAATACAGCGAAACTCTGTCAGATGGTGACATCATGTTGCTGAAGCTTCCAGAAAGTGTGGAGAATATCAAACCTGCAAAACTTCCAGATGTTCCTTGTACACATCCACCTGCTGGAGACATACTGCAGGTAGCAGGACATGGATCAGCATCTAAGATCTATGGTAGTTATGGATGTCTTGCTAATTATTATTACTATTACACACACACACACATATATATATATATATATATAAAATTTATAATTTATAATTTAATGTGTGTGTGTTCAATTATTTATTTTAATAAATGTTTGAGACATTCAAAACAAAAGAAATTTAAACCATATCTGGTAGAGTGACCCATATATGTATTTTATCATGATTATTATTTTTATCATTATCATCATCAAATCAGGTCACACACACACACACACATATTTCATGCTGTCAGAACAACTTGTATCTCCAAAAATGACAGCTTTACAAGAAAAGGAAAAAACCTACTTTACTTTTAATGTAAGTCAATGGAACCAGACTTTTTTCCACGTCATTTTGGGCCATTTCTTTTGGTCCATTCATGATGAAATTTACACACAATGTAAAGGGTAAAATGTTTTTTCAAACTAAAAAACGACAAAAATAGAGATACGAGGTTTTCTTCTTACAACGGCAATGACTGTGACTGTGTCTGTTTTTTTTTTTTTTCAGGAAAAGCTGAAGCACATCTGAAGTGCTTGGATGTTTCGGTCGTCTCTTGTCAAAACCTGAAAAACACTGTGTTTGAACATGACAAGCACGTCTTCTGCGGCGTCAATCTTCCAGATCAGCCAGTGATTGACAGCTGTGCGGTTGAGTGATTTCTCATCAGTCTGTCACTGTGAACTCTCTGTGTTTTGAAGAAGATCACTGACTCTGTCTCTCTCGTTCCCACGCGCAGGGGGACTCTGGAGGAGGCCTGCTGCTGATGGGGGAGACAGACGTGGTGTTTGGGGTGCTGATAGGAGGTCGCCGGGGCGGGTGTGGAGGACAGATTGTTTTTACTGATGTCTGTAAATACAGGGTGTGGATTAAAGACCTCTTAGACTGAGTAACAGTTACATTCACTATTTAATTCATTCACATTCATTTAGTCAGGTTTGATGCCAGCCAGGGATAAACAGCTGATGGAAATTAGTCTTTAAAAGTTCATCACTTCATCATTATGTCACATTTTTTTTTAAATAGTTCATATGTGCTGTAACAGAAGGAATTCTTAAAGGGCAAAGGGCCTATATTCAACATTTTTCTTTTATTATTATTCTTCTTATTATTTATTATTTCCCATAAAGTCCATTTAAGAAGTTTGTGTGCATTTCTGCACCAAAAAAAAGTCACAACCTTTGTCCCTCAGAATTAAACAGGCTGTTTTTGTACTGTGTCTTTAAGACTAATACATATTAGACTTAAGATTATATATACACACACACACACACATATATATATATATATATATATATATATATATATATATATATATATCGCTCTTGTTGGAAGAAGACCTTCACACCTGTGTTCTGATTGGTTACCTTGTTTTGTGCAGCAGTCCAGGCTGACACACTCCTTGTAACTTCAGCATGAATGGGCGGAGCTAAACTGCTGTAGGCTTTGTAGGTAGATATCTGTAAATGTGCTGTTTTTTTAACTGCCCTTTGATTGTTTTTGGTTCTAAATGCCAGTTTCTTAATTTTTTTCTGCTCTAATAGATCATCACTTTAATTTAACATCAGTGAAATAAACCATTCCACACATTCACATTTAACAGAGCTGAGTGGACTTTGTGTTATTAATGTAACGGTGCTCTTGCAACTCCATGGTACACCACACACTGTTTCAGTGTTTTCTTGCCCTAATGACTCAGCTCATGTGTCAAAACAAGTGTATTAGAAGACAGAAAAACACATGCCCTCTAGTGGAATAAAAGGGCCATTACATGCTTCTTGAATTAGGTGAACACATCGCAGACCAAAACAGAGCCACATTATAGCTGAAAACAACAGGATTTAGATGAACTTTTAAAAAACGGTGAACAATATTTTCAAACTGTTGCATACAACTATTTTTCCAAAAAGGTAACTTCATAGCTAAAGGAAAAAGTATGTTTCATTGCATTGTATTGTACTGTATCATGATTAACATATTAACTTGTGACTAGTGTTGTAGATTGGGACACTATAAAACTTTTAAGATATTCTGTAATGTTGAATGCTCTACTGAACTGAAAATGGAAAAACGTTAACGTAAGGCCCATTTTCAGTCACTAATTAATTACTTTTGCTGTGTCAAAAATGGATTGAGAATTGCATTGAATTGTACTGGATTCATTGGATAATGAATTTTGTGGATTGTGTATCATTAACACTAATGTAATGCAATTGTATTAAGCAATTAGGACCATTTTGTTAGCCCATTCATTATCAAATTATCACGCAATGTAAAGGACAGCTGTCATTTTTAAATGGCGTTTAAAAAAGAAATAAAAATTAACCTACTAAATACAGTGAAATGAAGTCATTATATAACAATGGACTTATATAATGACTCTATTACACTGCACCCCACTGTATTCTGTGATTTTTTTAATCTTTATTTTTATAACAGTGCTCATGCATTACATACAGATCAAGCAATAGTTTGCATGCATGTGATTACTAAACCTCACACATCAGTGGAGTTAAAGGTATAATATATCCCATGTGTAAAATAAATGCCTTACAAATGTGTATAAATACTGAAAAAGGAAATTAATAATAAATAAAATAATAAAAATAATTAGCAAAGGAAAAGAGTCATCTGGATCGGATATTGAATAATTTTTTTTTTTTTAAAGTATAATCCGATATGATTCATTAGCCTAAACTATCACATAAATGCTTACATAAACGTTTGCACAAAGTTGCACTTTAAATTTCATATTGAATGTCTGAAGTGTGCCGACCAATCAAAAACGCTGCTAAAAGTTCTGCGTTCAGTTTGAGTATGATGTTATTTAGATGGCTAGGTTAAGTAAATGCATACAGCCAAATGTATTACTAACAGATGAGTTGTTTAAGAGAGGGAAAAAGACATTATCAACAAGGTGCAAAATACATGAGGGTACCCTGGGGTTGTTTGGACCTCCTAATTAACCTCTTGGGCCCCTCCAATGTCTTAAAAATCAAAGTTCTGGGGGGCGTCCTTGAAAATCAACTTAATATGATGTTATTTTGTCCTTTAAGGAAAAGGAGATGCTCAAATACAAATTCAGGGAAAGCTCATTGTTTAAGCTGCTTCACCCACTAAACAGCTACTGTCTTGATATTTTAACTAAGTAGTGATGCAGCACTGATCTGCCTCAGGGTGGCACTATTGCAAACTGGTTCACCCAGGCAGTCCTTCATAGCCTAGCCAACTGTAACTCTGCCCAGACACCTCTGAGAAACTTCCCAAGAGTTAGGTGGAAAAAGTGAATTACTCATTTCTCAAATCAAAGACAAAAGAGGAGATGAGTAAGATTTCAATTAATGTGTAGAAGAGCACATTACCAAACTAGAACAGAGCATTCTCAGAAGAAATGTTAATAAACCAATCAGCACCACTATGGTGAGTGAGGTAGCAGCCCATCAACACTGGAGAAGCCAGCCAACATGGGACTCCCCGACTACCAGGGGGGATTTTGCATACTGGGTGTCAGATTGGTGTCAGTAACGGCAGATACTCAAAGGTGTAGTATCAGTATCGGTATCAGACATGAAAATGTGGTACCGAGTCACCCCTAGTTGATAATTAAATTAAATCATCTCAGACTTTAAGGAAACTCCAGGCTAAGTTTCTGTGCCTTCTCCAGCCCAAAATAAGGGAGGAAAGGGTCCCACACTGTGAAACATTAGTAAGGTTTCAGAGCAGATACACTGTTAGAAATAAAGGTTCTGCGCAGGTACATTTTTTGTTCAAGGTACAAACAATGTAAATGTTCCCTCAAAGGTACAACAGTGGTTTTAAAGTCCAATTGTGAATCTTTAATACATTTTTTTCCCAGGTGAAAAGTTCATAATTGTACCTTTTCATAACCGAATGTTTTAAAACAGAACAGTAAAATAAAAGCCTGGAGACGAGACGAGGTGTGTGGAGTCAGTACAACTTAGAAAATTATGGTTCAGTTATGTTCTCTGACTGAAGGTACTGAGATGTACCCTTGAGGGTACCACCCCAGTGACAAGAAGGGAACTGCCCCAGTGACAGTTTCACACCTTTATTTCTGAGAGTGTAGAGCTCTGTTAGGAATGAGATTTGTCACTAAACTGACCCACTGTGAAATAGAGGGGCTTTGTTCTGTGGTCCACTGTAACAGAATACATTTGCGAGCACAGTGAAGAACATGTAGAAGGTGGTCGTGCAACTTTTGCACCCCATTCATTCCTATGACGAAAGATAGTAAGAGAAGCGTACATAGAACAAAAAGCTGTATACAAGCACACTATTCCCAAACAGACTCAACATTCCAGAGTGGGAACGGTGTCAATATCTCAAGAACTGTGGGATGAGTTAGTGGACACAAACCCAGCAGAAGAAGAAGAAGAAGAAGAAGAAGAAGAGGAAGAAGAAGAAGAAAAAGAAAAACGAAGAGAAGAATATAAATCAGAAAACATTAGCTGTTATTAAATACAAATGAATGAAGGAATTGAGAAGTTAATTTATGTTGTACAATCTATGACATGAGATGTATACGACCTAAAAACATGTGAAAGCAGACTACTGGGCACAGGTCGAAACCATCTGAAAAAATTTGAGATTCTTATTCATAAAGCTGCGAATCTAGTGATAAGATAAAAACAACATTAGGCCTCATTCTTCAATATTTTCTTAAATTTGTTCTTAAGAAAAGTTCTAAGAAAAAGTCTACATCAGATTCACAGTGAGTTCTTAAAGCACAGACCTTTTCACACTTTTGTGCTCTTGAGTGTGTGTAGATTCTGTTCTTACCTAAGAACCAATCCCAAGTAAGAAAACACTGGTGAATGTCAGAATCTTCGTGAAAACTGCGTAAGCGGGTTTTAAGAACTTCATTCTTAAGAATGGTTGGTGAATGAGGCCATTTCTTCTTATGAATTGCAATCTAATCACAGAATTCTTTCGCCTTCTAAGTATAATACCACCTATGACGTTAATACCTTTATTTCTCCAAGGTTCCAACCCATCACTGGAAAAAAGGCTGGGATATTATGCAGTGGCGTTAAAAGTGAGACCTTTTTGGTACGCCCTTCAATCTCACAAACCTGAGTTCATAACAAAAGCATATTTTTAAGAGTTATATAATCTTTTATTAGAGGCGTCTTTGAGGATGAAACGTACAACAGGTTACTTGGCAGGATTGAACCTAGTGCTGCAGCTTCAACGTCCAACCAGGTGGAACACGGGTCACCTATGAAGCATTTTAATATGAAGCACAGCTGGGCAGAGAGTTAATACAGCTTGAAAGAAGGGGCGGCTATACCTCCCTGGGTTGGGGGTAATTTTCGCCAAATGAATGAAGTAATGAAGCTGCTCAGCTTCTTAAGGGCTTTACTGTGGAGCAGAATTGGGATCATTGGAAAAAAAAAATGAAGTAGGCACGGAAGTACAGGGTGATTTAAAAAATCGTTATCTAATTTAAAAGCGCCATATTTTCACAACCGTGAGGCGTCTTGGAACCAATCACATTCCAACTGAAAGAGGGGGTCATAGAGTTTCTGTCACCGAAAATGGTTCTCTTCAGTCTGCGAGGAGATGCGAACCCTGAGCAGAAAGCGTTTTGCATTCTCCACTTCAGTAAGAGTGAATCCGTCATAACTGCAACGTGATTTTCGGTGGCAGTGAACCTCCCACAGCTCAGAGCGTTCATCGTTGGTTCCACAACACTGGATGATCTCCGAAATCGCACTGAAAGAGCCGTGAGTGCAGCGACACCCGACATGCTCAATCGAGTATGTGATGAATTTGACTATGGCGTTGATGTTGTCTGTACAGCTGGAGGAGGTTCATATTGAGCACTTGTAAAATTACATAATAAACTTCATTCTCACTTAAACCATTTACAGTTTACTGCATTGCTCTGTAATGATTTACAAGTGAAATAAAGCATTTTGACATCATATAAATCTTTTTGAACCATTCTGTATATTAATGTTAATAAGATGTACATATGCTAATCATGATAATGATAAACTGCGCCATCTACCTAGATTGTGCCAGACAGCCTGAATTAAAAGGTATATAATTTGATTTGTAAAGTTCTTCTACATTTGAAGAATTTTTTATTCCAAGATAGGTAAACCCATCAAGAGGCCACTTAAAAGGCTGGGAGGCTGAAGCCCATTGATCGGGCACCACCTCATTATTGTCGGCATAAAATAAAATTTTATACATTTTTCTGCCCAGACCGAGACCTCTACTAGATGTGTCTTCTCTAGGGGCCGCTGCTAGCGATTCAATGACAAGTGTGAACAGCAAAGCGGACATAGGACAGCCTTGTCTTGTGCCTCAAGCCAGATAGAAATTAGGGGACCTTATGCTGTTAGTTATAACACTACCAGAAGGCAGTGTGTAGAATATTCTCATCCACCTCTCAGGCCACTCAACATTTCGACATCCAGCGAGATGATCACACTGTTAGAAATAAAGGTTCTGTGCTGGTACATCTGTCGGTCATCAAGGTATAAACAAAGTAAATGTTCCCTCAAAGGTACAACAGTGGTTTTAAGGCCCAATTCTGAACCTTAAATAAGCTTTTCCAGGTGAAAAGTTTGTATTTGTACCTTTTCTTATCCTAATGTTTTAAAACAGAACAGTAAAATAAAAGCCTGGAGACGAGACGGGGTGTGTGGAGTCAGTACAACTTAGAAAATATCATTTCAATGGATTATGGTTCAGTTATGTTCCCTGACTAAAGGTACTGAGATGTACCCTTGAGGGTACCACCCCAGTAACAAGAGGGGTATTGCCCCAGTGACCGCCAGTTTCACACCTTTATTTCTGAGAGTGCACAGCACCCCTCTGGCATTGATTTAGGTGTTGTATCACGTTAAGCAGCGCTCTTACGTTATGGGCCCGTGGCACGTACCCATATGGGGAAAAAAAATGTATTCCAAAAATAAATGTATTTACTGAATATATTTTTGCAATATATGGAAATGGCCAAAATATATTCCTTAAAATATATTTTTAACATGCATTTTAAATGCATTTTCCAAATGTGTTTATCAAATATATTTCTGCAGTGTATGAAAATGGCCAAAAATGTATTTGTATTTGTTTGTGTGTAAGATTTCCCCATACATTTTAAAATAAATGTATTTTAAAATATATTTGGTTAGTATGGAAATATATTCTGAAATACATTTTGAATTTAGAATGTATTTTGGCATGGACTGCGATGTATTTATAATGTCCATATTTTTTCCACATGGGACAGCTGTAGGTGTGGGTAAAAACAGCCTCAAGTCTCAAGGCTGAGATCTTTGCCAAGATCTTAAAGTCAACATTAAGCAGAGAGAAAGGTCGGCTGGTTTAGCCTGGTTTATCAAAGAAAAGTTGGCTTTAATCATAGATCCAGGGAGATTGCCTGCTTAAATGAAAACTCATACAGAGGTTTGATCAGAGAGTCTATGAATTTTTATAGTATTCAGCAGTAAAGCTCTCTGGTCCAGAGGCTTTCCCTTTAGAAAGATTTACAATACAGCTCTGAATTTCACTGAGTTCAACTAGCCTCTTAAGTAGCACCCTTTGCTCCTCTGTTGCTTCTGACAAGATCAGCCCAGAGAATTAGGTGGTCATATTATCAACAGCACCGCTGAGGATGGAGAGCTATACAGTTGTTCATAAAAAATCTGAAGATCATGTTCATCTCCTTACTTTTACTGGTAACATTTCCATTCCTATCTTTAACTGACGAAATAGCTTGATTAGAAGTGCAACGTCGGGGGCTCCCAGGGGCTGCGTGTAAGGGTTGGCCCTATCATCAGGAGATCGCGAGTTTGATCCCTGGTGATGCTACAGCCGTCCGTAGCCGGAAGTCCAAGAGAGCATAATTGGCCTCGCTCTCTCTGGGTGGGTAGAATGGCCCCTCCTTCTCCCCCCATCACTTAACGCGATGCTAGTCAGCGCAGGCGTCTGTTAGCTGACGGAACAGATCTGGCGGTTGGCGCTTTCCTCAGAGCGCGTTTGGCTGTCCAATGACGTTGCGTGAGCGGCAGCTCGAAAAGAGGCGGCGGCGCTTCACAGGTCTCGGAGGAAGCCTGTGTTAGCCTTCACCCTGCTAGCACTGATAGCATTGTATGATTGGGGGAGTCCTAACTAGCGGGTGGAACTGGAGACGATTAAATTAGGGAGAAAATTGGGTAAAAATTACAAAAGTGCAACGTCTAAAAAATACATATTGGTATATATTAGGTTTATTGGAAAACTCATGATAAATTTTGGTGACACTTTATTTTAAGTGGTCATTTTTAGATGAAACAAACACTCAGTAACATGTCAAAAACATATTAGGGTTAGGATTAGGTTTCGGGTTGAGGTTAAGGTTAGAGTTAGGATTAGGGCCAGGGTTAGGATTAGATTTTGGGTAAGGCTGGGTAAGGTTAGGTTTTGCGTAATGGAAGTAACATATTAACAACACATCTACTTAATATAAGTAACGTATCAACAGAACATCTACAAGATATTTACTTCAATGTATTCAAATGCTTCACTACTGACACTTCACTGATATGTTGTTGGTGTGACTGATAATCTGTTAGGAGCTTATTAATCATCTGCAAAGGACCACTCCAAATAAAGTGTCACTTAATTTTTTCTGCCTTTTTTGTCTCAATTTCAGACAGGTGCATGTTCTATCTTGCCTGTGGGCTGTGCAACTCAAGCTCCAGCTCCCTTTGTTTCTTAAGAGCCACTTTCCTCTGATGAGAAACGTGAGAGATGATCAAACCTCTGATAAATGCTTTAGCAGTGTCCCAGCGTAAATTTGGGGAAACTTATAGACTGCTAGTTATTAGTTTGGTGAAACAAATCCTGTGGCAGGGCTCGGCAACCTGAATGTTAAAAAGAGCCATTTTGTCCTTTCAACAAAAATAAAGCCACCTTTTGAGCCACAACATTTTATGTCCATTTTACCATCTTGACTATAAATATGTCTCAGTATGTGCTAATGTACTAGTATAAGCTAAAAATAATATAAACAAAAACGCAGACTTACTTTGCTCTGCTTTACGCTTTAGCTGAACTACAATCGCTTTTCTCGCATCTCCGGCAGGAAACTTTTCCTCAAAAGTAGAGGCCGAATTCAGCTTTCCACCTGAATTTTTCCCGTTCCACCTTAAATGGTGCCTGAGGCGCCAGAATGTAACTGCCGCACCATTTAAGGTGGAACGGGAAAATCAGAACTTCATCTTCACAGCATTTTAGTGTAATTCTAAGTCTAATTCTGCTGTGGAGCCACAACAGGGCTGTAAAAAAGCTGCATGTTGCCGACCCCCGCCCTGTGTGAATATTTATGAGGACACTGCAGTGCTAAAAGGACACAAACACACTGGAACATCCACTGTATCCTCTGGATCTTTATTTATCTATCCACCCAAGTCCTACCAGTGAGAAAAAAATGAATATCGGAATACAAATCATTCAACAAGTTGTCCTACTGGGAGTTGCGATTAGTTCTAAAAACCTTTCAAAATCTCTTGAAATCAGGTGCATTGCATGCATACAAACCCACATTTTGTTGGAACGCTCAGTGAGGAGAAAGTGCGAGGGTTAGAGGCCAGTGCCTGAGACAGGGTGTTTAAAGCAACAGTTCAGCCAAATGTCTAATTTAGACAGTTTACCCCAAATTTATCAGCCAAGATGTGTTTGGTGTCTTAAGTTTGCTTCATTTGCACTGGAGCTACAAGGTGAATGTAGGCAACTAGCAATAGAAGCTTACAGCACTTTACTTTTGCCTATGTTTTTAGATATGTCAATGTCTGTAACCACATCAACAAATCTATTTGAGTTACTTAACAAATTGACACAGTTTAAAACGTGCCAAGATGACTTTACCATGCACTTAGCATGGTGCTACTTTCTGTACATACTTTGGCCACTTAGCTCCAGTGCAACACTAAAGAAGCAAAATTTAGACACCAAATATGTCTCGGCTGATCATTCTGAATTGAGGAAAACTGTGTAAACGTGATTTTGGGAACAAATGCTTCAAGACAGCGCATTCAGAGCCTTCCTTTGGTGCATTTGTCCACTGCACGCTTCCACCTAACCTAGCATAGCTTCAAAACTCCCCAAGCTAAGCTAGACAAACTATTGCTTATATTGCGTTCATGATAACTGGGATTTTCCAACTCGGTATCTCCTACTTCCCACTAAAAAGCATTTCATGAAACTTCAGCTGTTAGAAGTCAGGATAAAAACGGATGCTCACAGTAAGCTAGCGCTTGTTTGGCATAAGAATCTCAAAAAAAAAGCACTTACCTTTGATTTAAAGAACTATTTGGTCAGTGCTTCATTTTATTTTAAAAGTTGGTGTAGGCTATGACAATTCACTGTTAAAGGGGAATTCCACTGATGAAAAAAAATCCATATTTACAACACAAATATAGCCATTTTATTTACTATTCAAAACCACCAGTGAACCTGCACGTCATTGCATTTGTATATCTTGATGAAGGTAAATCAGTGGTAAATTGTAAATCGACTCAGACATCAGGCAATATATTGGTAAACATATCATGTAATAACTTTGTGATGTAGCTTTTTCAGTCGTTGAACATCAGACGTCTGGTTCCTATCACCACCACTACGAACAATTTGAAAATTCAGTTTCTCTAGAATGAAGCATTTTACATCAAACCTTAATGACTTTGTTTACATCTTAACCATATAATTAATAATAATAATAATAATAATAATAATAATTCTACAAAAAAAAAAAAATCTGTGGAATTCCTCTTTAATGAGGTGCTGAAAAAAATGACACGAAAACGTGCCGTTTGGTTAAAAAGTTTGCAGAATGGCTCTACAATTATTCAGTAATCCCCCTGCGTTTACTGACATCATACACAAGCAGCATATGATACACAAATACAAACTTAAAAGGTTTTTTGTTCTGTAGGTGCTGCCATGTTGACCTGACATTGTGGATTAGCAACTCTGACTTTCCGAGTGGGAATTACGAGTTGGAGGGACATTCAAATGGACTTTGTCCACAGGTGGTCATGAACGCAGCATATGCAGGCTAGTTACAGCAAGGTTAGCTTAAATTGTGGTTCGAAAGTAAAGAAGAAGAATCACTTGGGAACTTTGGCTCCAAGAAAATAAACAGAAAATCCCTCGGTACAGTAGCTAAGGCAGAATAAATACTAGCCTAACATACAGGACAGAAGTGCTCTTCTGGTAATTCGGATTTAGAAACGAGAAAAAAAGTAAAGAATCAAAGATTGTTTCTCTCTCTTGCAGAGAAACATCAATCAATGATCAACAGGGACACACCAATATAAGAATAATCTATAGCCATTGCACTGATTTCAGGACTTGCTGGTTATTATCAATTGATGATTATAACACGCCATTGCAAATGATGAGGGGAAGAAACCAGAAGTTGTGACACACATCGGCCAACTGTCCCAACAACACACCATCATTAGCTTTAACATCCATGGCAATTCCTAAAACATCGCGGATCCACTGCACGTTCAGCTGGATAGGGAAAAAAATAAAATAAAATAAAAAATAAAAAACAGTACACTGAATAATTCACTGAAAAGGCCAAACGCTCCACCGAGGAATAAGGGATTTCTAACCTAGCAGCAAAATCTTAAACCTTCAGGTGCGATTTAAGGTTTAAGTCTGAGAAAGGAGAACAAACCTTTTTTTTTTTCTTTTTTAACAGCAACATAAGCATGAAGAGATATGGAACTGTGACAAAACTAAAGTCTTTTTTATCATCCCTCCTCTCAAAGCATCACAAACTATTTTTCTGTGGTTACACATAGAAATAATAATCTGATTTTCACGGTCAACCTCATAACACACAAACCATGAAGGATGCAAATGTTAAGATTTCAAATCTCCTCATAATTTTAAAAAGAAAAGGCAATAATAAAATAGAAACACACCCTAAAAGCAGAGGAGTCATCATTACCAGTGATGACCACAATCGCCCTCTGAAGTCTTCTCGTCATTCTGTAGTTGGCGTCACGCTAATATTAGGGAATTTGAGTCTAAGCAATTTTCTCTATGGGGAATATAAATGGCTTTTTCCAAAACTGTGGCTATTGCACTCTGTAACAAAACTGTTCCAAAGCCGATGTTTTGCTGTACATGAATTTTACCCTGATTGTCACTGGATGCTCTGAATTATGAGGTCATTAAGGAATGAAAGTAAGAATATTACTACATGTAAGCTAACACTGCTACACATTAAACTGACATTAGATCAGCAACCACACCAAATACCCCCCACACAAACCAGCAAGCTTTATCAAATGTGGTAGTTGAGCTGCTTTGGCAGTAGTAGCCTACAGATGGAGTAGCTGGTGTAAGTATATACTAGAGTTAGTATATAATAGACTTTTTGTCAAACGGTTTGTCATTGTGCGGTAGTGTTAGCTTGCTTGTAGCATGTATGTATTGTTTGTATTTCGAACGTTAAAAGCAAATTGAGAGAAACTTGTAACAATACATCTAACATGTAGTAAATGTATTAGATTTTTTAATTCAGGACGCAACAGCAGCGATTTTCAAAACACTATTTTTCCTCACAGAGACGTTTCATGTGGCCCGCCAGAAGGCTGCCCTAACTTCCCCCACTCCCTCACCCAATGAGAGAACATTTTTATATAATTTATTATGCTAGCAACCACCATGAACACCATAGCAACCACCTGGGAATGGCTTAAACTGCACAATCACTCAGTACTTTCTTCAGGAAATGCACTTTTCTAGTAAAAAATACTTTTCACAACATTAGCCATTGCTAACCACAACACATATGTAGGTATCATTAATGATCTAAGGACCAAATAGGGCAACGGTCATAAGGGTCAAGAGTCAACATTATGAAAGTATGTAGGCTCTAAATTTCTCCCAAATATACCGATGACATATAAAAACCTAAGCTAGCTAGTTCTTTTGTTTTTGTGGCACTCAGCCCACCGCAAACTTTACACTTTAGCCCCTGAAGACAGAAGGTTTGGGCTCCCCTGCCACAGAGAAAAACGAGTCCAACCCAGCGTTCCTAATATGGGAATGACAGCAACTACAGAATGACACACGACTTCAGAGGTCTGATGTTCATCCCCCTTAGCTTCCCTTAACTAAACCACAATGGCGGACTGGGAGTTCATCATAGGAGTGTTTTATAATTGTGTCATAAAAACATACATACACAAACGAAAAAAAATTGAGAGCATTCTTCCAAGTTATGTACATGAGCAGAAGTCTTAGGGCGCGTCCACGGTGGCTTTAGAGTTTGTTCTCCATTAGCTAGTCTGGAGCAAAGTCTTTCTGCGATAAACAGCAATTATTGTCCTCGTTCATCAGCATCACCTTTATCCAAACTTGTGTGAGAACGGGCCGTCCGCAAAGGTCAACAGATCAAGCCTGCTAGCCTGAACTTCCAAACCTCAGACACCATCGATCCGGTCAGCTCTGGGCTTCTTAATGTCCGAGAACGAGCCCACAACCAAAACTATCGCTGTGCAATTTAGTGAAGCTTATATAAGATATTTTTTCAAATCACATACACACGCATTCTCTGCAGATGAGAGACAGCAGGCCATTTGCACCGTGTTTTTGTCCTCTTTTTTTGTGCTCCGTGTGAAAGAGGCGAAAACATACTGGTTTTGTTCCTTATGAAGATGCACGATCGCTTCCTTTCACCCACACACATACTTAAACCACACACATTTACACACACATAAAAACTAAGGCGTAACAAAAAACACTCAAAACCTATAATGGATGATACAAATACTGCTTATTATCATGTGCAACACAAATACAACCGCAAACTAAACCGCACACACGCGCACACAAACTCCTGTGGAGCTGAACTCTTCCTATAGTGTGCCACAGGAGGAGAGAGTTTGTCAGAGAGAGAGAGAGAGAGAGAGAGAGAGAGAGAGAGAGAGAGAGAGAGAGAGAGAGAGTTGCCCAGCCACCTTGCCGCCAGCACACACATTAAACTGCAGAGAGGAGACGCGCACAAACATCCTGGGAGGGGTCAGCCGTCCACACGCTTTAAGGTGGACTTGGAGTTGATGGGAGCGAGGTCTCCTGGTCCTCAGCGTTTACCTGCTCGTGTCCATGGGATCCTCCTTAAAATTCTCACACTGCTCCATTACTTTGCTGCAACAGTAACGAGAAAAACAAAAAGAGATTTGCAAAGGCATTATGGTTGTAAATCTCTGACCTCACAACAATTCAATTTAATTCTAATGGAATAAAATGAAAATTTCTAACATAATATTCAAACATGATGATTAAAGAGAACATCAGTAATAAAAGGTATATACATAGGACCAGAGGTGTAACTAACGGATTACATTTACTCTCGTTACTGTACTCGAGTACAGTTTTCCCTGTAACGGTACTTTTTAGGGTAGAATTAAATTATACTACTTTCACTCTTACTTCAGTTAATTTTTAATGAAATACTTTTACTTCACTACTTAAATTTTTAATAATGTTACAGAGTAAAAATAAATTGTGAGTGTATCAGCTCATAAGCGTATCATGAAACAGACCATATCCAAACGGTCATCTGTATTCATTTTCACATGAACTAAAGAAAACGGCGTTATTATCAGCGACCAAACATGAAACCTGCTGAGATCCGCTTTCACAACTCGACTCCAGCCTGAGGGAGCACTAGCCGAGCTAGCTGATCCGAGCTAAACAGGTACCGTGTTTACAGTTTCCTACTTTCTTTTACAAGGATTTTGTTTTTTAAACTTGAAATCTGTTGCGTATATTTTATTACAAGTGTCTGTCAGCAACAGGTGTCGCCTACAGTTTACCCGTTTAAAATACAGCCCAGTTTAGCTGCTGTTGGAGATAAACTATGGACAGTGATTCTCTCTCTCTGTCTCTCTCTCTCTATCTCTCTCTCTATTTCTCTCTTCAGGTGTTTGATAAGCACCAAGGGAGGTGCTGGGTACCAAAGATGCTGCTTGCCCTTTTTAATGATTAGATATGAAAAAGACAACTAGACCTTTTTGATGGGTCAAATTTAATTAGGTCTAAAAAAGTGATAAATCTTTGGTTTGATGATCTGCAAAACAGGCGATGACACATCAAAAGAGAGGGAGGTGATTACCTCATCTCTGAAAAACAAACACGGAAGTCTGTACATTGTATTCGCATTTGGGTCCAGAGCCAAATGCCCAGGCTGAACGCACTTTGCCTGTAATAAAAATTGAAGCCTTTTTTTCTCCAACTGCACCCAGCGTCTGAGGTCTTCTTTGAAAACTTCAGATAGAATACTTGCTAGATGTAAGTGATATGTAAGTCTTATAGATAAAGTAATTTGTTTAACAAATAGTCTGGTGTGGGTGATTGGTGTCACTTTATGCCACAACAATTCTTTGGTAAATGATTAAAATCAAACTATGATTTAATTATACACACGTATAGGGATGTACTAGTATGAGCCAATGGTGATATCTGATATTTTTCATGTGTGCATTTGTCCATGTCGATATTTACATTTATAGAATGAAGTAACTGGTACTACACCTACCTGGACTAGTATTACAGAGAAACATAACATTTATTTCTGTCATGCAGTAAAATTAATAAAATGTAGATATTTTAGCGCAGTGCCTCAGCATCACCTAGTAATCTGATCTTCCAGAGTACAATAAATACATCATTAAATATTGGTTTGAAATATTGGCCAAGACTAAACACCTCTTCAAAGCAAAAAAAAAATTATTAAGCAATAATCTGCCAATACCAGTATAATTCTTATATAATTTTGCATCCCTATAAATGTGACTGGAGGAACTATTTACACAGTATAGGAACACAGACATTCTGTCTCAATAAAAATAATCACCTGAGCTGAGAATTTTATTTTGGGCAAAAATTTGCAAGTTTTATTTATTTTACCCAAAGTTCACCCCAGTTTAGTTGCAGTTAAGTCTCCCCATCACACAATTCTATCAAGCCAAGAGGGCGAGGGCTAGCATGCGACACGCCACCACATCTTTTCAAACTGCAGCTAACGCAACGTCACTGGACAACTCAACATACTTGGAGAACACTAACTGCCAATTCTGCCCTTCTTTAGCACATTGTTTATTGAATATTACTGTAACTGATCATAATCGATCCTGAAGCTGCTTCTCTGATGTTCCTGTTCCACACCTCATAGCAGAATTGGTGTAAACAGCGATGGAATGTGGCAGATTGTGGCATATAAATGTTGTAATGGTGATGAAATTATTACTACAGCACTAGCACTGTTGTCTGTGTTCAAGGTGATGGAGTTATCCACTACGCTTTCCAACGACACGTTCTGTAAGGCCACGTTCACATTACAAGCCACGTTGCTTAAATCCGATGTTTTGCTCAAATCCGATTTCTCTGACACTTATGGTTGACAGTTGTTTAGGTAAGTGATTCAAATTGGTCATTAACGTGAACAAACCAGCGTCCTGAAACGACCCTCATGCGCACATCCTACTCAGTAACGTCACGTGAATGAATCACGTGAATCATCAGCAAACAGACTAAAGAGCAGAACGAGCTTCACTGAGAAGATAATTAACTCTGATCAGCTCTCAGCTTCATTATTAGAGCGAGACGAAGGCAAAAAGGCGAGGTGCTGCTTTTCCACCGTTTACAGGCTTTAACTTCTGTTCGGCGCTGCTGCCATGGTAACACCGAATGATGGTGCAGTGGAAAAAAAACACATGAATTCCGGACTGAGCGTCACGTTAAGGTCGCATGGCCACGAATCGGATACGTATCTGATCTAGGACCACATGTGAAAGCGGCTCAGGTCGGATTTGAAAATATCTGATTTGTGTGTCCACACAGCCCGGAAAACATCAGATCTGAGACACATTAGGGCAAAAAGTCAGATTTGTGCCACTTTAACCTGGTAATGTGAACATAGCCTAAAATACAATATTTCTCAATGCAGCCAGGTGCACTACTTCACTGTCCATGTTTTCAGAAAATTAAACATCCAGGTTATTCCACCAAAAAAAAATATAAGGAACATCCGCTTTGTCACCGTTTGTCTACAGTCACAATGCAAACGCAGCATAACCTTCCAAAATGAATGCAGTTGAACTGCCTCTTTCAGACTGGAGAACAATGCATGACTACATTTTTATACCTCTTCTGTCCAACAGTGCTAACTCTAATACAGAGTCCAGGGGGCAAATACTGTTTTAAGGTGACTAAACAGTTAAAATGCTAAGATTCCCAACCAGACATCAGCAAAGCTTATGAATGCTAACTTAGCAATGCTATGTGTAAATGTGAAAGTATATGCAGGGTGTGAGTGTGTGCATGTGTACCGTGCCATGTCCTTGGTCTCCTCATGAGAAGACTCCAGCTCCATAACTTTCTCCAAGAGCGCGACGCCTCCCTCCTTTACTAATAATGGACAATACTTGCTGGCTACAGACACAAAGGACAAGATCAATAAAACCCTGCTCATAGCTCAAGCTTCAGCAAAGTCAAATCCATTGTAAAATTAACTTTCTGTGACTTTATTTCAAGTTTAGAGACAAGAAATATTGAGAAAGTCCTATAAGGTGTTGCAATGATTCCCATGACAAATGTCAAAAGAAGGGGCAAATGAGGACAAGACAGTTAGCTTTAGCCTGTTTTTTACACTGGGAGGCAACAAGTGACTTCCAATTACACAAAAACAATATGACTACTACTTTCATACTACTTTTATTCATGCATTTTTTAATAATTTTAGTTAGACCTTTTTTTCCAGATCAGTTCATTTGGGCTTTCACTTCATAGTGTCATAACTAATCTTTAAGTTGAGAAATTCTCAGCCTGGAAATTCATATCACACCATGCCCGCCAGTCACTTGAGACCAAAGTTGGAAATGTAGCTTTGTGCCACAGATTTACACAGGGAAAGGCTGACTTCCTGAGATTTATGTGGCTTGTTAGCAAGCTTTCTGCATGCTCTGATGAATCGAAACATGCATGAGATCCAACGATGGTAAATAATTTTGGTCAGTATTATGCAGGCCAATCTTTGTGTTACATCAAGGTGGTTTAAAATACTGCACATTGCAAAAGCAATATGTAACCATGCATTTACAATATGATATTTTGCCCAGACCACATAGCCCTACTTGCTAGTGTAAACAACTAGTATGTGTGAAACTCACGGTATACGGACACCAGGTTGTAGAGTGCCCAAGTGGCCCAGTGCTGGCTGACTGGAGATATGCTCTGAGGAAGAAGACGCAGAATGGGCTCAAATGACCTGAGAGAGAAAGACAGAAACAGTTTTGAGCATTTGTCACTACAATTATTGTGAACCCCATTTCCCATAAGGCGCTATATAGTACATTCAGTTCATTGCAATAAACTAAAAGCAACTTAATGACTTCATGATTCATGGTCTCCTATACTGCATTTAACATACATGTCAGAATAAGAGGACTTATACAGAGGAAATACAGGTAAGAGTAACTAAGACTAACCCAACTAATCCCAAATAAACAGTCTTAAATAGAAGAACTACATAAACTGTGGCTCCCTGCATTTGAAACACATGATCTGCAGGCAATGGACAATAAGGACAACAATTCCAGCCTGAAAATGTTTCTATAAACTGTAAAATCAATTATCTGCTACTACTTTAGAAAAAACTAACCGACTCAAATCTATCCTTCAATATTACCCTCATCCCATGAACCCAAGTCCAATTACTGTAATTATCATATTCAGCAGCCCATCTTAAATTTCTGCTCTGCCCCTTAAGTAATGTGAGGCATACCTGTAGTTGATGTTGCGACGGGAGCTAATGTCCCAGCTCTGGATGGCATCCCACATTTTGTCCATGACCCATTCTCTTTCAGGGTCCTCTATGGCCCACACCTCGGGCCCGTCAAACATGATATGGGACAGAACGCCACAGGCATTGTATGACACCTCGATACCGTCCGCCTTGCTGTCCAACAAGTTACTAACCATGGCAGAGATGGGGAATTTAGACAAAAGAGAATCTTTAGGACAAATAATATTAAATGAAAGGAAACAACAGAGTACTGACATTCTCACTTAAATAAAGTTCAACTTGTCATTACATCATAACAGTACAATAACAAGCTTTTCGCTGTTTTCACCGGTTCAACTTATATGGTACCCATAAAAATACTGCAAGACAGTACATTTCAAGTAGCAATGGTAACACTGCTAACAATGAGTGAGAGCTACGTGAATATTTTACTCCAATACTTTGTTGTTGTTTATTTTTCTCCCAATATCCAAAAAAATTGAACTGTCTAAAGTTTTATTATTTCTTTTGTTCCCTGTAGCGTTTCTAATCTCTCGTAGGAGTAAGATGGTTAAATGGTGCACAGAAAAAGCAGAGAAGTTTAAGAGCGTACCTGAAGTTTCAAGATGCTTAAATGGAATGGAAATGTACCTGAAAACGGAGATGAACTGGCTGGTGAGCAACTGAGGTCTGAGCGCTTTCACCTCCGCCACATTACCCAGCAACCCCAGCATGTTGCGATGCAGCTCCTGTTTATCTGGAAACTCCTGTGTAGTAATCACACAGAGCAGCCCATGAATTAGACAACCAGCTGAGACAAACAAGTTCGCATTCAAATATAATAACTGTCAGAACAAAATCTCGTTTCTGAATGTGAAATTGAAAATACCATCATCAAAACCTTGACGGTTCACATTTAACACAGGGTTTCCATTGCGCACCAACAGCTTGGATAATCTCCATAGAAAAGCACTGACCAATAGAATGGGACACTATGGAGCAGCTGCACATGAGCCTAAGGTCACAGTGCCCAAGCATTGGCTAGAGGAGTATAAAGCACTAGTCTGTGGAGCAGGGAAACTCTCTGCATTCTCTGGAGTGATGGTGCTCCATCCAATACCTTTGGGATGAGCTGGAGTGATCCAGAACTGACCATCCAACATCAGTACCTGACCTCACTAATGCTCTTGTCTTGCGGCAACATTCCACCATCTAGTGTAACTTTTGGACATATAGTGTATGACAATGGCCCAAATCTGATTTGTCTGCATCTGTGTCTCACCTGCAGGCACTCTAGGAACAGGTCCATGCCGCTGCAGTTGAGGAACATCTCGCAGTTATCTGGCGTCTCGTCTGTGATGTTCCACAGAGCGCTCCACGAAAACTCCATCACCTGATCACACTGAGAAGGCAAACAGAAAACGCATCATCAGTCAGGCCAGCCTGTAATAATAACAGATACAGAAAAACAACACCAGCATCTAAACTCAATAAAGAAAAGGTGAACTTTGAAACAGGCTTTATGACCTCAGGTTAGGAGACACTGGTGTGGGTTTAATTCATGCTAACCCATGAACCCAGCTTTGTAGCATAGCCTTAAAGCAATGGTTTCAAAAATTACTTAAGACATTTTACACAACTCCCTCTTAATCCAAATGTAGTTGATCAGCAAAGACATGTTTGGTGTCCGAAGTTCGCTTCGTTAGTTTTAGACTGGAGCTACGAGGCTAATGTAGCTAACAAGTAATAGTGCTTATACCTCACCTATTACCATAATGCAAATGGTTAATAAAAACTGAACCAAAGAATGTTGCATTTTATCTTGTTGTCTTTATCATTTTGTTGTAATTTTTGTTTAAAGATAACAGTATACAGTGTTAAAAACCACATAAACAAGCCTATTTGAGATTACTTAATAACTCAACATGGTTTAATCAAAGTACATTTAGGAAAGTCTGTCCACTCTATGGCCATCTTGGCAACGTCCCCTGGCAGTTATTTCCACTCATAGAAGACCAGACTCCTGTCTTTTTTGAATAGAGTGACCTATAAGCCCAACCCTAAAACTAAAAGCCACTTTAATGTGTAAAAACATATTTAAAATCACAGGTAAAACCTGACAAAAACAGTAGAAATGCTTTGCACATTTGGCTCCACAACGAGGGGGAGCTTTTCCCACTTGTAGCTTTACCAGCAAGCCGATTAGCTCATCCTTCTGAAGGGCGAGACTTTCATCGGAAACAGACGTTGTGCTGAGCGTTACCAGCTTTCCCATTCATTTTCCAAGTGAACTGTCTCCTTCTTTACAATGTCTGCGGTGTAGAGCATTTGATTAATGCAGACAGTTTGCACAATGCTAATTGATGGAGCATAAACTTTGATCGACTACACTTGGGTTAAAGGGGAGTAATGAGTAAATCTGGTTTAATAGACTTTCCTCAAACAGCGCTCAACACAGTTCAACACATATCAAACGCTGCAGAACTGGTATCACAACATTACCAGCACATGATGCTATCTGAGTGGCAACAAACAAACAAATCACTTCACTACAGTAAATGTCACTTACTTTAGCCAAGGCTGGAATGTTATGGCATTGCTAAAGTTACAGTGATAGCAATCGGTTTCTGGTAACACTCACCATTCTGTCTTGTAGCTTCTTCTGTATTAAATTCAGCATGGTCTATAGAATAATATGAGAAGGAAAAGGAAGGAAAAATTGATTTCAAAAAACAGAACATTAAGCAGGAGAAATGACAGTGTGTTTCTTTTAAGGCTGAAACATGTCATCTACAGCAGAATGACAGCAATTACACTATTGTTGTTCGACAAAAGGAAGAAGCTCAGCTGCCAGACTGGGCATTGTTAGGCAGCAAAATTACAAATCTGTCTTGAAGGATCAATAAAGTGTAGCCCAGCACACTGTTAACTAGCAGGTCTAGTTCTGTTAGCAAAAAACAGATTATCACTTTGGTTTATAACACCTTCAACGTGATACAGAGTTACAGGGATGAATATCACAGTCTGGTACAAGAGCTCCCCTTAGATGGTGGTAGAGCCGTTTCACATTTCAGCACAACAGTGTGATGAGTTTCTAGGGCCGCCTGCCGCTTCATCAAACTTGTTTGCACTCATGACGTTGTGCGCTTCGAGATGAACATTTTTCACGTAGAATGGTTCAGTAAATAAAGCAGCTCAGTGCATAAAGACATGGGGCAAAATTAGTCTCTCCCTTTGTAACAATTTGATGGAGGGGTAACAACAGAGAAAAAAGTCTGTTTAAGTATTGCTTATTACACATTTACCTTAACAAATCCCATCTTTCCAACTGCCTCTTTGTGGTCGTTGTCGACCTGGCAGACGAGGGCATTGCAAAGATGCACAGCGATGCGCTGGATGGACTCATCTTGCCGGGCTGGCTCCAGAATCTTCAGCAGCAGCAGATTAACCCGATGGTACTGAAACTCCAGCTCCTCGGGAATACTGAAGTTACACAGAGTGAGACAGCAATTCCTTTGGACCTAGAGCGAGGAAGGTAATATAAGAAAACAAGCTTGAGGCTCACTGGAAGCATTTCTTGTGTTAAATGGCCTCAGAGAATACTGAATTTTTCTTGTTTTTAAAAAAAAAGAAAAAAAGACAGAGACAGCTGAAGGTATGTTTGTATAAGTCTGATGCCTCCGCTGTGTGTGTTGCTCACCGTGACCTCCTGGTACTGTTCCATGCCATTGAGCACGACCTCTATGACCTGCCGGCGCAGCCGTACGCTCTGATCGTTACGGTACTCTGTGTTGGTCAGGTAGAAAAGAGCAGCGCTGCCCGTCACTTGGATACTCTTATCATACTTATGACATTTCAACGCTGCTATTACCAACTGAAAGAGTGAGGGGTGGGGGGAGAGAGAGAAAGAAAAGAGTAAGACGTTTATACATAGTAAAATGATGAGTGTGCATTTAACCTACCAATTTAAAATGATATTGTATGTTTATTTTGTACCTGTGTAAAAGTGACACAGCCAATGAAATACAGCAAAAAATAGTTGGGGGACTTATAGGTGTTTTCTTTGTCCCATAACATTGATACATGTTATTTACGATATGAAACCATTAAAACATTTACAGTGTTTTAAAACATTTACTGGGTATTGTGGGCAAACCCCTTAGATCTTCAGCCATGCTAAAGTAGCTAGTGCTGCAGGCTGTAAATATTAACTTATTATTAGCTACCAGCACCAAAACAGCTGAAGCTGAAGAACTTTCTGTTAAGCCCATCAATCAGAGCAGCTGGTGGCAGTGTTGACTCCAGGCCTGTGTCTGTATACCTGTAGTGCTCGGAGTAGCTGGTTGCAGTGTTGTATCCTAGCAATGTCGAACAGCTGGTTGATGGCTCTGTGTGCCAGTTCAGGACGGTACTCTGTGTAAGCTTCTATAGCATTCAGCACTTGGTCTTCATTCTTAGAGCCTGTTACCTGCACACAAGCCAACACACAACACTGTATGCCAAACCAATACACAAACACTGTAAAGCTATATGCATAAACACCGTCCAACAAACCCCCATAAGCATAAACACAGTCCAACAAACCCCCATAAGCATAAACACCGTCCAAAAAACCCCGATAAGCATAAACACCGTCCAAAAAACCCCCATAAGCATAAACTCTGTTGTCGGAAGAAAACCGTCTATCTCCAAAATGGTAACTTTACAGGAGAAGGAAAAAACCTACTTTACTTTTAATGTAAGTGGAACCAGACTTTTATAAGTCATTTTAGACCATTTCTTTTGGTCCATTCACCATGAAATTTACAATGTATAGGGCAACAGGCGAAACTGAAAAACGAATATATGGAGATACAAGGTTTTCTTCTGACAGCAGCGATAAACACAGTCCAACAAACCCCCATACGCATTAACACAGTCCAACAAACCCCCAAACGCATTAACACAGTCCAACAAACCCCCATACGCATAAACACAGTCCAACAAACCCCCAAACGCATAAACACAGTCCAACAAACCCCCAAACGCATTAACACAGTCCAGCAAACCCCCAAACGCATTAACACAGTCCAGCAAACCCCCAAACGCATTAACACAGTCCAACAAACCCCCAAACGCATTAACACAGTCCAGCAAACCCCCAAACGCATTAACACAGTCCAGCAAACCCCCAAACGCATTAACACAGTCCAGCAAACCCCCAAACGCATTAACACAGTCCAGCAAACCCCCAAACGCATTAACACAGTCCAACAAACCCCCAAACGCATAAACACAGTCCAACAAACCCCCAAACGCATAAACACAGTCCAACAAACCCCCAAACGCATAAACACAGTCCAACAAACCCCCAAACGCATAAACACAGTCCAACAAACCCCCAAACGCATTAACACAGTCCAACAAACCCCCAAACGCATTAACACAGTCCAACAAACCCCCAAACGCATAAACACAGTCCAACAAACCCCCATACGCATAAACACAGTCCAACAAACGCCCATACGCATTAACACAGTCCAACAAACCCCCATACGCATAAACACAGTCCAACAAACCCCCATACGCATTAACACAGTCCAACAAACCCCCATACGCATTAACACAGTCCAACAAACCCCCATACGCATTAACACAGTCCAACAAACCCCCATACGCATAAACACAGTCCAACAAACCCCCATACGCATTAACACAGTCCAACAAACCCCCATACGCATTAACACAGTCCAACAAACCCCCATACGCATAAACACAGTCCAACAAACCCCCATACGCATTAACACAGTCCAACAAACCCCCATACGCATAAACACAGTCCAACAAACCCCCATACGCATTAACACAGTCCAACAAACCCCCATACGCATAAACACAGTCCAACAAACGCCCATACGCATTAACACAGTCCAACAAACGCCCATACGCATAAACACAGTCCAACAAACCCCCATACGCATTAACACAGTCCAACAAACCCCCATACGCATAAACACAGTCCAACAAACCCCCATACGCATTAACACAGTCCAACAAACCCCCATACGCATAAACACAGTCCAACAAACCCCCATACGCATTAACACAGTCCAACAAACCCCCATACGCATAAACACAGTCCAACAAACGCCCATACGCATAAACACAGTCCAACAAACGCCCATACGCATAAACACAGTCCAACAAACCCCCATACGCATTAACACAGTCCAACAAACCCCCATACGCATAAACACAGTCCAACAAACCCCCATACGCATTAACACAGTCCAACAAACCCCCATACGCATTAACACAGTCCAACAAACCCCCATACGCATTAACACAGTCCAACAAACCCCCATACGCATTAACACAGTCCAACAAACCCCCAAACGCATTAACACAGTCCAGCAAACCCCCATACGCATAAACACAGTCCAACAAACCCCCAAACGCATTAACACAGTCCAGCAAACCCCCATACGCATAAACACAGTCCAACAAACCCCCATACGCATTAACACAGTCCAGCAAACCCCCATACGCATAAACACAGTCCAACAAACCCCCATACGCATAAACACAGTCCAACAAACCCCCATACGCATTAACACAGTCCAGCAAACCCCCATACGCATAAACACAGTCCAGCAAACGCCCATACGCATAAACACAGTCCAACAAACCCCCAAACGCATTAACACAGTCCAGCAAACCCCCATACGCATAAACACAGTCCAACAAACCCCCATACGCATAAACACAGTCCAGCAAACCCCCATACGCATAAACACAGTCCAACAAACCCCCATACGCATAAACACAGTCCAACAAACCCCCATACGCATTAACACAGTCCAGCAAACCCCCATACGCATAAACACAGTCCAGCAAACGCCCATACGCATAAACACAGTCCAACAAACCCCCATACGCATTAACACAGTCCAACAAACCCCCATACGCATAAACACAGTCCAACAAACGCCCATACGCATAAACACAGTCCAACAAACCCCCATACGCATTAACACAGTCCAGCAAACCCCCATACGCATAAACACAGTCCAACAAACCTCCATACGCATTAACACAGTCCAACAAACCCCCATACGCATAAACACAGTCCAACAAACCCCCATACGCATTAACACAGTCCAAGAAACACCCATATATATATATTAACACAGTCCAACAAACCCCCAAACGCATTAACACAGTCCAACAAAACCTCAAACACATAAATGCAGTCCAACAAACATCCATACACACAAACATCACCTAAAAAACCCATACACATAAACAGCATCCAACAAACACCCATATGCACAAATACCACGTAAAACTCATACAAATAAACACTGTCCAACGAAACGAAACACAAACACCACCCAACAAACCCTATACATAAACAGTGCTGTACCTTGTAGGCAGGGATGTGTGTGACATTACAGAGTGTGGTGTTGTACAAGCCCAAAAACTGTAGAGGCCTTTTCAGCTCCTGGAGGGGATAGATACTACTCTTACACGGCTCAATGCTGTGTGAGAGAGAGGGAGGGAGGGAGGGAGAGAGAGGGAGGGAGGGAGGGAGGGAGAGAGAGGGAGGGAGGGAGGGAGAGAGAGAGAGAGAGAGAGAGAGAGAGAGAGAGAGAGAGAGAGAGAGAGAGAGAGAGAGAAACAGAGATAATCTGTCAGAACTCTGTCAGGCATCACACCCGCTGTGCTTTCCACTACTGTTGTCTAGATCCATAAATCCAAGTGTAATTGGAATTTTGAGTTTGAGGATTACTGCAACTCTTTCCTCTTGTTCACACAGGATTGTGAACTGTGTTTATCTGTTTGTCTGCATTCTTTTCCTCCTCTTCTTATTCTACTCTTTTTTTACTCATTATTTTAAATGTAGTATCATTTCAGCCTTCAGTATTTTTTTATTTAATATTATTTGTCAATTTCACAAATAGAGCAATGAGACTTTCTTTTTTTTTGTCAAAATGAATTAACACATTAATTTGTATGTATTAATTCTTACACTACTCTTGCATACAAAAATATGATTGGGGTGTGGGGACTCCAAGTAAGCTTCCAAATGTTCAGAAATTGCCCTGGCTGAATACAAATCTTCTTAAAAAAAAAAATGTAAAAAGAAAAGAAAAACAGCGTCCTACACAGGTTATGCTTAAGCCCCCCGTAACACCAGCAAATGGTCTCAGTAAGGTCTCCCTAATTGGTCCCTATAATGTCTTACAGCTCAAGACCTTTAAGTGCCACTTCAGCAGACCTACAACTCATGAGTTTCAAAATCATTCACTCCCCAGTCTGTACTGTGCATATCTGGAAACTGAGCTGCAAAAACAGCACATTTAGAATGAACTGTTTTTGTCACATCACAAAAAGCACCATATTTATATATATCCATCTATTCAACCTAAATGTAGCTCCACCCATTCTCATTTCAGTTATAAAGTGTGCGTCAGCTCTTTTTAAATGAGGCACAATACAGGGGAGCCAATCAGAGCCTGTTTAATTCTAAGTGAAAGAGAGTTTGGAAAATGGTCATGTAAATACAAATGACAACATAAGCCTTCACAATCATCAAAATGGAGCTCGGAAAAAGTGAAATACAAGAAAATGTAGGATATTTAACATAAAAGCTAGACGTTTTCTCCTCCTCCAAAAAATGCAATTATTATTACTTAATCCATTATACCTGGGGGGTCCCATGGCCTCCTCAAACTGAGGCATGGTGCAGTTGTCCAGCATGATGTGTCCTGAGATGTCCAGTGAGACCAGGTTCCCCAGGCCCCGCACGATGCTCGTCAAGATCTTCTTTGTCATTTTGAACTTGGAATTGCGCTGGTTCTCCCGAGAGATATCCAAGTGCCTGAAAATCAGAAGGCAGAAAACACCTCTGATAAGTTATTAAACAATAACTAATATGATGTAATTATCTATTTACTCTAGATTTTTGGGATTTAATAACAATTTCTCAAACATGACACATTCTGAAAAATTATTTTTAGTCATAATTCTGCTCTGTTCATCATTGTGGACACATCTAAACTTTCAAAACTTTTTTACAATTTTCTGCTTATTCACTGTACGATTATTTGATATTAAAATTAGTTGAAAGTCGCACAAGATTATTATATTAGAATGATTGTATATACATATCTAAAATCAAATTGATTTTATGTTACTGAAATCAGTGGTTTCAAACTGTCTCAGCCTCACCTTAACCTGCTCATCTGCACAACAGTGCTGATAAGGTCCTCTGAAAGGTCAACATTGTAGAGCACCAGAGAAGCCAGCCTGTCCCTCCACTGTGCCAGGAAGGCCGGCCGGGCCAGATGAACTCCAGACAAGTCCAGAGAGGTGAGGGCTGGGAGGGGCTTCAGCAGAGCCTCAACGTCCACCTCTGCTGGCAAATTTCCCAGATTCAACAGCCGCAGTCTGTTAAAGCCCTGGAAGCAGAGGAGCACATCTCTGAGCTCACTATGATTCACTATGAATTCATACCCAGCGCATTACATCTCAAATTTCATCACGATTCAGTTCAGTTACCAGTTACTGTGGTACAATTCAGAATTAAACAAAACACAACACACACAAATGTGACTGGAGCAACAATTTCCACATTAATGCAATATAAACAATAAACAATACACCAAGCTTGTTTTTTTTAAAGTTTTATGGTCAAAAACTTGAACGTTATTTTATCATTCATTATTATAACTGACTACTAAAACAAAAGTACCTTGTAATTTGCAACAAAATGTAATATAATAAAATACACCAATGTTAAATAAATAACTTGCTGCATTAATACAGGACCCAGCTGATGCATGCAGGAGTATCCAAAAGCTTCGTCAAGTAAAATTTCTTGTTGATTTTCTGAGTGAAAATAAGTTAAATCTTCTACAAAGTAAATAGGCATTTTCTGCAAACAATACAGCACAATTTCTATTTATTTGATTTAATCATAGTGGCAAAAGATTAAAATATAAAAATGTGCTGTACCTTTCGCACAAACCAAATTTTATGTTTATTTCCCCCAAATATGTTAAATTCAGCAAAGAAACAGCAACTGTGCCTTAAAAGGTACTGAAGTGCGTTCTGTGTAGATGATGTGTTCACTTATTTATTACAACTATACACCGATCAGGCACAACATTAAGACCACCTCCTTGTTTCTACACTCATTGTCCATTTTATCAGCTCCACTTACTATATAGGTGCACTTTGTAGTTCTACAGTTACAGACTGTAGTCCATCTGTTTCTCTGCATACTTTGTTAGCCACCTTTTACCCTGTTCTTCAGTGGTCAGGACGCCGATGGACCCTCACAGAGCAGGTACTATTTGGGTGGTGGATCATTCTCAGCACTGCGGTAACACTGACGTGGTGGTGGTGTGTTAGTGTGTGTTGCGCTGGTCTGAGTGGATCAGATACAGCAGTGCTGCTGGAGTTTTTAAGCACTGTGTCCACTCACTGTCCACTCGATTAGACACTCCTACCTTGTCAGCTGCCTTGTAGATGTAAAGTCAGAGACGATAGCTCATCTGCTGCTGCACAGTTTGTGTTGGTCATCCTCTAGTCCTTCATCAGTGGTCACAGGACGCTGCCCACAGGACGCTGTTGGCTGAATATTTTTGGTTGGTGGACTATTCTCAGTCCAGCAGTGACACTGAGGTGTTTAAAAACTTCAGCAGCACTGCTGTGTCTGATCCACTCGTACCAGCACAACACACACTAACACACCACCACCACATCAGTGTTACTGCAGTGCTGAGAATGATCCATCACCCAAATAGTACCTGCTCTGTGAGGGTCCATGGGGGTCCTGACCACTGAAGAACAGGGTAAAAGGGGGCTAACAAAGTATGCAGAGAAACAGATGGACTACAGTCTGTAACTGTAGAACTACAAAGTGCACCTATATAGTAAGTGGAGCTGATAAAATGGACAATGAGTGTAGAAACAAGGAGGTGGTCATTATGTTATGCCTGATCGGTGTATATTGCCGCTGTTCAAAGAAAACCAGGTATCTCCATTTCGCTGATTATCATTTTTCTACATCATTTTAACAAAAAAGCTGTCCTTTACATTGTGTGAAAACTTTATGAAGAATGGACCAATAGAAATGCTCTAAAATCACTTTTAATAAAATCTCTTTACATTAACTTACAATGAAAGGTAAGAGTGTTTTTGCCCTCTCCTGTAAAGTCACTATTTTGGAGACACTCGTTTTTCTTCGGACAGCGACGACATGTAAATGAAGTATTTTACAACAACCTCAAAACAATCTAATATAAAATACATTACAAAATAGGTTGCAACATTTAAAAAAACAAAAAGCAGATGAATTGCCACCTTCAGATTGATGCTTGATGTATGTTTATATCTCTACCTGGAACGTAAAGTCAGAGTCCACAGCGTGCCTCGGCAGGCGCTCTTCCTCATCCTCATCGTCATCCTCACTGCAGGCCAGTGGAGCTCTTGTCTTGTGGAAGAAGATGTTTGCGCAGCCAAAGAGGTTGAGGGACACCAGGGTGTGTTTGAAGCTGCAGAGCGTCCGGAGGCTGCGGGCACTCAGGTGATTACAGGACGTCAGGTTTAGCTCAATCAGGTCCTGGAAACATGGAGGTTAGAAACTAAGGTCAGAATGAACCTTCTGAAGTCCCTTAGAACTACTGTTCTGTTATAAACTTAAGCAACAGAACGCGAGAGGGAGTGCGTTATTTGGTCATAGATCATCACAGCCGTGATGTTATTCGCGATAACACACAACCTCAAGTGTTCTATTGCTTTTATACAACAGTTAAATAAATAAAGTAAGAAATTAATAAATTGGCCCGCGAACGTGTCATTTAATATGTTTTATTGTCAGCAGTTCATTCCGCCAAATTATAGTTCCTTAATAAGCAGCTTGTTGCTACATCAGAGTAACGAACTCCGCTCACACACTGCACAGCCGGCAGCTCATTCCCCAGCTTCTTACACTAAATTCCAAAACTGTCGTTTTGTTTTTTATTTTGGTGGTTTTATGGCTCAGTCTGATTTGGTCAGACTCTGAAGATCAGACTACACATTTGGCAAATGGTATTCGGCTCATTTCTGGCTGATTCCAGGTTGTTCAGGTTTTCTTCTGTCTCAGCTGCCGACTGAAAAGCTGCTCAGTGGTGATGACAGTTTGGGAATTTAGTGTCGTCACATCTTCAGAGTCTGACCAAATCGGCTGTCGGTCAAATGTGATCTTAAAAGTGTCCATTTTCTGTTTCTGTGCAAAGTAGGAAGTAAAAACGTTCAAATGGTTTGAGCGTCTCCTACAGCTGTCAAAGTCATTGCTCAGCGGAGTGATACAGTGTTCATGAAAAAGCCGTGATGTTATGGCGAAATATCAGCACGGTTAGAACGCGTCTCAACCGATCAGCTTGCATGGCTGGAAGTAACTGTTGTATAATTCTGATTTACATTATATAGCTGTTAATTAGACAATTACTTGCATACATCCAAGTATCACTCCAACTCATCACAAAGGTACTGGATGGAGCTCCATCACTCCAGAAGACACTGCTCCACAGCTCCACAGCTCAATGCTTGGTGGCTTTTTACCCCTCTAGCCAACCCTTGGCACTAGAGCGTCCTAATTTTATTGGTCAATGCTTTTCAAAAGATATTATACAAGCTATATGTGCACTACTGAACGCTTGTGTTAGCAATGGGTGCATCTTAAAGTAGATAAATCCACCAACTAGAAGGACTGTCCAGATACTTTTGGACATAAAGTCTCTCTGAACAAGCATTTTATTAGCACTAAGCAGGTGAGAACTGAAGCACAGCAAAAAGGAGCAGGATGAGGCATCACTTGATCCAACAAACAAATAGTTTTGTTTAAAATAATGCAGGCCAAGCCTTATAGGGAAAATCCACATTTCAAAATCTAGACATAGTTTATCATTAAGATGTAAACAAAGTCATTCAGAGTCATCTGATGTGGAATGTGGTTTTCTAGATAAAGCTCAAAACTGTTCACAGAACTGTTCTCAGAAGACGTGTGTAGGTTCACTGGTGGTTAAATGAAATGGCTATGTTTGCTTGGTAGACATCACAACCAGTTTATGAGCTGTTCATTCAACTCATAAAAGAAATACTCAGTTGTTTATCACTTTAGGAATAACAGATAAAACAGTAAACAGATGGTTCTCCACTGTTATCTGAACCACACCCAAAACCACCAGTCAGTCTGAAATCTTTCACTTTCTTTTGTCACGCCTGCTGTTTTCACCTGTTACCTTTTATAATTAACTGTATAATATTAGAAACAACATGATAACAACAACATTTCTTTAACTTCATCAGCCACCAAGTTCTTACAAACACAGAACAGCGCACTATAATATTAAACTTAAAAAAAAGAAGGAAAGTTAACAGGATTCATTTAGTTCTCCACTTCATGGCCTGTAATGGATGGGAGGGGTGGGCGATATGGCGATATGTTAACATTATCATGATAAATTATATCACAGTAAGGTTTTCTGAGTATATCATGGGTGTTATCAGTAAAGTATACTGGATGCACAATATCGATGCAGAGCGTTTATGCAATGCTGGGCTACAGTGCTAAAATCTCTGCTCATTTTACTGCACTTATAGTACCCACAGAAATAAAAAGTAAACGTTAATGAAACGTTAGATGAAATAAATGTTTATGTATCGGCATCCAAGATGTGCACACAACAAATATCAAATATCGGCATTGGCCACAATTCCCATATTGGTGCATTCTTATAAAGAAAACTGAACAACTGCATGTCTCGTTAAAAAGACGTTTAGGACAGGACTGCGAGTGTCATAGCTGTCTGATGTTTCACCCTGTTGTCAGGAAAGCATGAGCTTATATCCCGATGATGCTGGGATAACTGGTCATTGCTTAAATAACCTTGCTTAATTGGATGTAGCGAAGTGCAATATCTGAAATGTTAACCTTAAAAGCCCCCACACTCATATGGTGTTTTCCACCAGGCAGTGCAGTGCGGTTACAAATCCATGACCAAGCGTTTCATTGCCATTTCCACTGCCAAGTGAGCCGTACCATAACTGAGTACCCAAGCTGAATTTGGTTACCCTTCTCGCTGGGGTGCAGAGCTGGACATGCAGAGCTGGAATGCATGACTGGAGCTAGTAATGGGATAAATTACATCAAAATACGTCACAATACACTTTGTTGTGTATATCGTTAGCATGTGTAGCACACTGACCAATGCAAGTTTCAGTATAATTTATATTAGTCCTACTTCACTGGATTTTCTGTATGTGAAACGTTAAACAAAAATTATGGCTCCACTAGTTTGTTTTCATCTGATGAACTGTGTTGTAGTTAGGGCTGGGCGATATGGCCAAAAATGTTATCACGATAAAAACAAATTCATATCAGTCGATATCGATACATATCAGTCGATATCGATAAATGTCAAATCATTATTTCTTGCAAGTTTGAAGGCTGATTTTTGCTCCTGGGTGATTAATTGCTGTTTTAAACTATCCTTTATGGTCGGAACACGACAAACACTCAGCAAACAGTGGAACATTTTTCCAGCTGTTTTTGCCAGCTGGAAAAGCACGGCCGCAGTTTTTGTAATATTCATAATTTAAGAAAGAAAACAGATTATTTTAGCTGTCTAGTGGCGAGTGTTAGGCTACCTGGTTACAAGTGCTAAACTGTTTAGTTTCTCAACAATGTTAGCTTAGTACGAACAGCAAACATTAGCTGGCTCGGTAGGTCAGTGATGGATCACGCCGCCTTACTGCCATCACTCCTACCACATCCATGTCAGAGCACATCACAGTATTCAGACACTGCTAGCAGATGTCCAGGTTTCTCTATTCTATCATAGTAGTTTAAAAAGTGGAAGAACCGTGATATATCTGACGCTCGCTGTGTAAAAGCATTAACCGCAGTGTGACTCTCTCACCAGACAGAGTCCTCCTTTTAGGTACGTTTAAACTGAAATCGGTGCTTTTTTGTCTTGTTTGATCACAGTTACATCAGTTTGCCGTGCTGTGTGAGTGTCATGTCAAAAAACTCAGAAGTGCGCCCTCTTGTGGCGACAGCAGAGTAGTGACGCTTTCCTTGCAGTAGAAAACGCAAAATGTAGAAATATGAGAATTCTCTATTATATCGAACATTTATCGAACATTTCTTATATTTCTATCGAGGACAGTTATATCGCTATAATTATCGTTATTGTTTTATCACCCAGCCCTACTTCTAGTATTGTGATATTATACGTTCGGTCAAACGCAGTTGTCACAGAATCATCAAGTGTTGTCACCGGAGTAAGAAAAAAAAAGAACATTAGATAAAAAACTGAATCGCACATAAAACCTAATGAAGTAAAGGTAAATCAGAACTTAAAGCTCCTCCATTGTTGCTACAGTTGCTTGTGTTTACTGTTAAATGGTGAGAACTCCTGTGAACACATAAGCTAAAAAGAACTCTACTTTCACTGTTCTGTTATGCGATGGGAAATGGATACTTGGGCAGGGTGCAGATAGTTCAGGATTCAGATCTGTAGCCTCACTGCGCTGTACTGTACTGCCCAGAGATAAAACGGTAGAAATTTTTGATAGCCTTTCTTAAAGGTGCCACTGAAGTTTTGCTGGTGCATTGTGACTATTCCAACTTACCAAAACCCACGACTATTAAACATGTATGACAAATTGTGAAAAATGTCTTCAAGTTAGAGGTGGGCAATATGCAGATATTTGCATGTTATAGTGATAAATATGGTTATCATGATGGATAATGTGCTTTTCTGAAAATATCGTGGACATCATTAGTACTTACAGAGCATCAACCAGCTGCATGTCTCATTAAAAAGAGAGTATAACTAAGCCTGGATTTAGTGCAGTGCAGTATGTGAAACACTGAATAAACACCATTGTGCTCCAAGTTTTAAAGGGAGAAATAATCACGGACATTAAATCTGGAGAGTGTGGAATGTCAAGACTTTATCTCCTCTAAAACAGATAAGAGGATGATCAGACTGTGTCTGTACACAGTTTCACATTTACATCCTCACACAAACACACAGCTAACTAAACTACAGTACACTGTCTATTGATTCTTTATGTAAATTGGCCCAAACTTCCCCTCAGAGATCAGTAAAGCCTATCTATTTATAAAGGACACAAAATATATTGGCTGCAAAATTATTATTTGCAGATAACTCAATTATTATTATCAGCTCAATGCTGAATTTCTGGCTGAGTTAAAGTAAGATTCCACTGTTTTATGTGAAACGCCCCATTCTAGGAAAACTTACTGAGTCACCATTGCTCACAGTGGTGGTGACGGCAACCAGACATCTGCAGCACTTAATGGATCTGAAAAGCTATCTCACAGACAGTTATTGCATAAAATGGTTATGAACTTGCTGTCAGACGCCTGTTTCATTGTTTGATGATAGTTTGGAAATCAAGTTTTGAGCTGAAACATATTTTTAAAAATCTCTTCATGGTGGAGAGATACATACACAGCACTGTAAGGTACAACAGAACCCAAAGAAAACTTATTTTTTCCTGATTTACCGCCACGTTATCATTATTAAGATTACACATCAAAACTCAGAAGACATGGTTAGGTTCACTGGTGGTTTAGACAGTGTCTGCAAAACAGAAATCACAAGCTATGGTTCCTATCACCACCACTGTAAAGAAATCGGAGTCAGTACGTTTCTTTAAAAAGAAGGATTTGGCACCAAAACACTCTGAATGACTTTGTTTACATCTCAACGATTGAATCATGCAGATATTTTAAAAAATCGATGCAATTCCCTTTCAGCTTAGCGTCTGATTTTTAGCTTGTGTATGCAGTGAAGCATATGTAGTAACGTGTGGTTACTTCTTTTCCTTTTTTCCCCAGACCCCACAGCAGCCTCTGCTCACCCCTGTAATTTTCTTGTATTGGCCACCAGTGGCTATAATTTTCTGACATTAATGGTGGCAGAAAACAGAGTAATTACATCGACTTTCATGACCAACTATGAGGCTGTTCAGATTCAGCGGGTAAAGTAGCCCATTTCAGATACAAAAAATGATGAAAGGATTTCTCATGGCCTAGATAACAGTAAGTGTGTTTACATACAGTCAACAACCCTTTCATAATCGGATTTCTGCAGTTATCTGATTAATCAAATGGTCATATAAACAGCATACTCCACTTTCTTATATAGGAGTAAGGTCCAGAAATCTGATTTAAAATCTGATAGAGAAAGCTGGATTTTAGCTCAGTAATCAGATTTCTCAGTGCACGTAAACTCTTACTCTGATTTCTTCCGCATTTCTCAGTCTGTGCATGCACGAAAATAGACCGCAGTACCGGGAATAAGCGACCAGCATCACCACAAGACGCAGCAAAACCCTTTTGGAGCGACGCTGAAACCAACTACATGCTAGACGAAATGAAGGATTTAAATATTCTTCATCTTCTAGATGATGTATGTTCATATTTTCAGGTAAAGCGGCGCAATGTTTTAATAAAAAAAAAGCTGCCGGCTTGAAGTTTGAGTTTTATGTTGCATTTACGTCTCGTCTTCTCCTGTAAGTTTATTAGCTGGTCGCAAGGCAGAAATCTGATTACGGTCTGACTCATGTAGACCTGGAGTTTCCTCATTATCTGATTACTCAAGTGCATGTAAACACATTGATCGGATTTATGCCAAAAATCTGGTTTTCTGCAGTTTTCAGATTATTAAGTGCATGTAAATGCACTCACTGATGACATGGAGTTACCTAGATATGTGATTATGTTTTTTACATTTTAGTTTAGCTGTGTTTTTATGTTTAATTTAGCTGACTTGCTAAACGTGAAATTCATGCTCCTTCACAAACTCAAATATTTAATTCAATTAAAATCAAACAAAACACGTAATATGACTGGCATTGTTCCAAGAGTGTATCAGTGGAAGTGTGAACATGAAAGAAAGAAACAAACTGAAAGCAAAAGTAAGATATTTGAAGTACAACTATTACTGCATTTTTCTTCTCTCACACTGAAATGTCTCATATGATCAATTCAGCTATTGTTACATTTATGGTGTCTTACTGTTTTAATTATTAACCAACACTGTGCAGAGCAGACGATTTCAGCCTGATGAAAAGCAAAGTGTTGCGGCATACTGTGTTTTTGCTCTATAATATACTGTCTACAAAATGTGTGCTTTTCAGTCAAATTAATAATAAGATATATAACATAACTTAAACAGCTTCAGTTCAGTTCTGCTCACAGCAGAGGCAAACTGCCTGTACATAAAGAGGCTGCAATACAGCAGAGAACTTCCTGAAAGCCAGTTACAGGGTTTGACTGGTGTCTGCAAAAAAACCACACTGTGATTATTCTGCTTCACACTGCAATTCCAGTATGCCTTGCATCATCAAGTATCTTCACTCATGAAAATACATCATCGTTTCTGGACCAAATTTTTGCATCTCAATTATTTTTCCTTTCTACATTTGAAAACACCAGCTGCCCTTCACATTACAGTAACACCTTGCTAAATTAGCTTACAAAAGTTAAAAACATTTTTTACTTCTCTTGAAAAGTTACTCTTTTAGAGATCCCAGCAACAACATTAAAGACGCACTGGATAACCCCCGGAGTGACATGGTTAGTGATTGGCCTGTTTATTATTATTATTATTATTTATTTTTTAGGTCATGGTGGGTCATGTTTCAACAGTCACTCACAGGAGAGACAGGGTTGGTCAGAGGGCTCATTTGCATGTGGAAGGATTCTGTTATAACAGTAGTGCAAAGGCTTGTCATGATAAAAATTAATAAACAATTACGCTTCTTTAAAAAAAAAAAAAATCATTAAATCAAGAAATCCCAAACTTCACCATAATTATTTTAGTATGATTTGCTATTTTTTCAAAAACCCAACAAATTCCAGCAAAGGCCCTGAAAGCATGTCATTAACAGCTATTCTCTCAGCGAGTGTTTGTTCACTCCCCTTACCTGTTTCCCGATTGCCTCCAAGTCTTTATCCCGGACAAAGTCTCCCTTGAGCTGAAGACGGGTCAGCCTAGTGCTGCGGGGGTCGAAGAAAAGCTGGAAGAAGCCATCCTGCGGCTCAAAGTTGCTGTCTGTGTGAACCAGCTCCATGTACCTGCACAAGACAAACCAACATTTTGTCCATTTTTTAATGTGAATTACAACAATATACAAGGACACTGTGATCTAATCTACATCTTAGACATAGATGGCTTCAATATGGAAATGAGCTCTATAACCCATTACAGGCCTGTTCACACTCAGAACTGCCATCTGTTTTGAGTGATCTAATCATAAGTGGACAGTGATACTTGTAGCCATTTAGAGTCGGCATTTCAATGCATCTTGGATTCGCCTCGAGTGACCATTTGTGAACAGATTTTACTAAGTCAGTCTCTCTCAACAGGACAGGAGACAAAGAAAGAAGAAAGAAGCTTCGCAACTCTATTCGTTGCTGCTGTGACAACACAGTTGTCACAGGTGTCCATGACTACCTTCTAAGGTGGTTTGCATGATTGGTTTGCACTGAGATCTCCAGGATGTTCACTGGTTAATGCCAGAGGTCTCAGTGAACATCCTGACCAATCAAAGCTCCAAATGAGTGGCTCTTTGGGTTTGATGAATGAAGGGATTAATGCAATCCAACAAAAGTAAATTATTTTGGGAAAACGTGCAGACCAGAGGCTTTTGTTATGTTATTGATATTCACCACAGCAGTTTTCTCCCTAATTTAATCGCTGCCAATTTCACCTGCAAGCTAGGTATACCCTACTTACACAATGCTACCAAGCTGCGAGGATGAAGGCCAGCGCATGCTTCCTCTGGGAAATCAAGAAGTGTGAATTCAATGGACAGCTCAGCGCACTTGGAGAAGAACACCAACAGCCCATTCTGTTATGTCACGTAAAAGACCCTCATGTTGGCTAGCCAGGGCTGATGATTTTGCAGCTGCGCCACTCAGGAGCCCGCAAATGTGTTTTTAATATACTGTAAGGCATACCGCAGTCAGTACTAGTATCTCATGCGGCCCTAACAAAGCTCATTCCTCAGCATGCACATCTCCGAGCGCTTATATTTGACACAAAGCGAGACGTGTACATACACATTAACCAGCTTATCGCAGATCTCGCTGGGCAGGAACACATCTGGACGCAGGTAGAGCCTGTTCCGGACCCCTGCGTAGCACATGGTTCTTCTGAGGTTCTTCAGACAGAACACTGTGCACAGAGCCATCAGGCTGTCCGGGTTGTCCCCTGCTTTCCCTGCCATGGCGGTGCACCCTTCACTCTTTTGGGCCAAACACCAGGGCAACCGGGGCGAGGAGGGCACGGCGGGCTCAGGCTGCGGGCATCAGGAGGAGAGGAGAGACCAGCCTGTGGATAAAGGAAAAGAAATGAGTTAGATACAGTATCTGACAGCAATTCTGAAGGGGAGGAAAACACAACAATAATGAAAATGACAACTGCTGCTATTTAACCTGTCATAAAAATAAACATACATATATCATACACTAGTAATATGCAATAAGCAGTAACTTTCCCAGCCCTGTGAAACGATTTCACTACCTCTCCATCACACACTTTGCCATTTTCCACTTACGAACACAAAAATAATCAGTCGAAATTGGCTAATGTGAATTCTGTCACGGTGAAGCTACTGTTAGCAAAATTAGCTCTTTCCCCAACGTCGCATTTGACCGTCTTATGGTGAAGCAGCATGAATATTAATAAAATGTGATAAAGCTCACTGAGCTGTACAGCTTTAAACTAACTTATTGCCCACAGTCTGATGTCCTCAGTGCTGGTGTTCAATCCAGAAGCGCTGCGAGGTCGGTAGCATCAGCAGCGGAGAGCTAAGTGGCTAAAAGGCTGCTGAAGCTTCAACCTTTGACGTTCAGCAGCGAGAGCTGAGCTAAGGCTAACGCTAAAGCTAAAGCTAAAGCTAACGCTAAGGCTAAAGAAAGTCGAGCTGAATCTCAAACTCAAACTCTTCTCCAGCAGCTCTGACAGCGACAGCGGCGCACAGTTTACCGGGACAGAACGACGGACGGCTGTTTCCACCGCGCTTCACTTTCCTGGAGAGCAGTTCCCGGAGGCGCCGCTTCTGTCTTTCTGGTTGTTACTATTATATTTTTATTTTTTTTATTATTATTATTATTATTATTCTGCCTGATGTCAACAAACCTCCTCCACTTCCAGTTCACCTGGGTATTAAATAAGAGCTTCCGGCCGGAGGGGAGGAGAGGAGGACTTAAAGGGGAACGCCACCGATTTTCTCAAAATTTTACGTAATTAAATGGTTGGGATGTAAACACTCAAAGTCACCCGGAGTGGTTTGGTGTGAAATGCTCCGTTCATACATTAAAAATTACGAATATACTGTGATAATTTGGAGATAAAGTTTAGGTCCAAATACTATAAATGTGTTTGTGTGTGTGTGTGTGTGTGTGTATATATATATATATATATATATATATATATATATATATATATATATATATACATCTATATTTATGTGTATATGTATATGTGTGTTGCTGTTGTCAGAAGAAAACCTTGTATCTCCATTTTTGACGTTTTTCGGTTTTACCCTTCACATTGTACGTAAGTTTCATGATGAATGGACTAAAAGAAATTGACTTACATTAAAAGTAAAGCAAGTTTTTTCCTTCTCCTGTTAAGTCATCATTTTGGAGATACAAGGTTTTCTTCCAACAACAGCGAGAAGTACATACAGGCTGTTGTAAGGCAAGATAATACCTGAAGAAAACCTTTTTTCAGATTTATCAATATTTTACCATTATCAATATTACATAAACAGATAAGAAGATAAAACTAGGTTCACTTGTCATTCTAAATAGTAAATAAAACACATTTGTGCTGTAGACATCGCAACCATTCATAAAAATAGGACACATGCAGAGTGTTGTAAGGCAAAATAGTCCCCAAAGAAAACTTACTTTTTCAGGTTTTCCACTATTTTAGGCCACCATCATCAACATTACACATAAAAGCTCAGAAGACTCGTGTAGGTTCACTGGTGGTTTTGGATATTAAATAAAATAGCTATATGTGTGGTGTAGACATTGCGACCCTTGGTTCCCATCACCATTACTGTGAAGAAATCTGAGTCTGTAAGTTCTTCTACAATGAACCATTTCACACCAAACCACTCTGAATGACTCCGGTTCCATCTCATGAATTATTCAGAAATTTGGAAAATTGGTGGAATTCCCCTGTAAAGGAGTACTAAAACATTTCAATTAACAAAAAACATAATTTTTAAGAGTTTTTAGGCTTAAAATGGGTTTTGAAGTCATATCCTCTAAAGTAAAATAATATGCTAAATTGATGTCAAATAGGCTTCCACTGAGGGATAGAAAGGTTAAAGGGGAACTCCACTGATTTTTCAAAATTTCCGCATAAGTCAATCATGTAATGACAAGTAAACAAAGTCATTCAGAGTGTTTTGTTATGAAACGGTTCTTTGTAGAGAAACATGCTGACCTAGATTTCTTTACAGATTTGTAACAATCACTGTGATTACAAAACAAATGTAGAAATTGTGTTTGCTATATTTGTGCTGTAATCATAGTGACACCTGATTTGCTTTTAATTTATATGTAATACTGACAATAAGAAAATATTGGTAAATCTGAATTTTGGGGCTATTATTTTGCCTTCACAACACCCTGCATGTTTCCCTCCACCATGAATGGATGCGAAGGAGCTTTTAGAGACATTAAACACTTCAGACGTCTGGTTCTCATCACCACCACTGTAAGTAATTCAAACTCAGGTAGTTCCTCTGTTTCATATTAAACCACTCTGAAGGACTTTGTGAGCATCTTAACAATTCCATTGTGCAGAAAGTTTGAAAAATAAGTGGAATTCCCCTTTAAGAGTTCTGTGCTCCAAGAAAGCCCACAAGAGCAGGACTGTTTTTAGAAACACTTTATTCCACCGAGACTCTCCTCATTAGCTCAGGTACAATGGAGCTTGAATAAAATGTAGGAGCCAAACTGCCAAAGCCAAAGTGCTGAATTAACTTTAATGGTATTGTTTTGAAGTAACCTTCACAAAAGCCTTCACAAAAAATATTTATTCATATGTTTAGAAATGATAAGATTGTGCTGCATAATAATTCTATATTATGACCTATAATTGCCCTGCAGTGTACTAACCACTATAACTATAGCTCCTTAAAGGCTATAGAAATTTCTGCAGCATTATTGACCTTAAACACAAAAACACAAAAGCTGAAATTTCAGACAACCATAACATTCAAAAAGAATGAAGAAATAAAACCACCATATAAATTTTCCATATAAATTTAAATGTAAGTGACTCAATTAAAACATGTTTTTTTGTCAACACAAAGGGAAATGGCAGGATAAACAACCCTTGACCCACCCTCACCTTTTTTTCTTTCAGATTTACAAATCGTAACACCAAGATATTTAACAGTTTCTTTAACAGCAATAGCACAAATATTAGTTTTATCTGGATTATGGATATACAGCCTGTATTTCCATTTTTGGAGATTAACTTTAAGGCCAGATATAAATGAGACAGTGATGTTGTTCCTAAACTATGATACTACTTCAAGTAGGATAAATTAGATTATGTAACTATTAACCTTATTTGGTAAATTATATATACACAAGTCCAGAGCCATGCCATCGGTTCCTGATTTTAGGCTATTCTGTAATGACCAGAATTTTTTTATTGTTCCTTATTGTAAATAGAACGGAACAAAACCGCTAAAAAGAAAATTCTCTTCTGTCAAATGACATTACTAAAGCACTGAATTAAGTCACATAGATCACATCCATGTATGACTTATGCACTGGTCAAATCTTCTGTTATCATTATTTATGTTCATATTTGTCTTTTTGTTTTATTTTATTTCATTTTATTTTGTTGTTAATGTGTGGATTTATGTATTGTCCTTTTCTTTGAATAGGTTCAAGGTAATCTTTATGTTTAATTATTCCAAGATGTTATTGGAGCTGTACATGGTTATTTGCATAAATTTTAAAATACAAAAAACAAACAAACAAACAAAAAAACACACACACACAATAGGGACCAGAAGAGCATCTTAAAATGTTTTTGATGAAATGTGTGCAACGACATTGCTTTCAGAAACTGAAATAATGTAAACTGTAACTAAGACCACTAAAACTGATGCACTGTTCCTCTAGTTGTGCTACATACAAACTTATATCTATGTTTAATGAGGCCCACTTACCGCAGAACCACAGAAATAAACATTATATTAAAAAATTAAAATACCTTAGAAAGAACATTTTCTCATTTTCTTAATAAGATAGGAATCTCCAGTTTGGACCCACAAATAGACAGTTTTAAACACGCTAGTGTAATTAATTATATAATTTCTTGTCCGAGTTGAATGCTTTTCTGAGCGCTGCTTGTTTCCCCGTCGGACTGTTTTTCCTGCAGCACTCTCCTCTCGCCGAAGCTGAACATGTCGAGCTCTTACAGAAACAGGTGAGTTTGGACTTTTAGTGAAGAATTAGCGAGTCAGACGGGTGAAATACCGGGATAAACTACTCCACAGAGCCTGTGGATGGTTTATAAAGCGAAAACAGGAGGGTAGTAGTTTTAGTTGGGGGTTAATCGGGGTTAGTTTGGACGCTGACTGAGCGTTGTGTGCTGCTGAAGTGCAGGCAGACAGACTGTGGATGCAGAGCTAACGTTACTCCTCCTCCACCTCCTCCTCTTATTCTTTCCTTTATGTTCCTTTTCTTTTTCTTGATTATCTTCTTCGTCCTCTTCTCTTTCGTCCCCCTTTTCATGCTGTTCATCAACGAAGACGAAGTCAGCTTCTTATTCTCCAGCTTCTTGCTCGAATTTTCCCGTTCCACCTTAAATGGTGCAGCAGATGGTGCAGCAGTTCCATGCAGTTACATGTCACTGCTGCACAGTTTAAGATGGAACGGGAAATTGGAGCAAGAAGTTGGCGATTAGGAAGCCAACTTCAGCCTCGTTCTTCGTCATCCTTCTGTTTTTTTTCCCTTTCTCCTCCTCCTGTTCTTCTTTATCGTGTTCTCATTTCTCCTTCTCCTCCTCTTCATCCTCTTATCCTTATTTTTTTGCCGTCGTCCTCTTATTCTTTTTTTGTCTTCTTCCTTCTCTTCATTATCTTCTTCTTCCTCTTCTTTTTCATCCTTCTGCTCCTCTTCACTATCCTTCTTCTGTTTTTTCTTTTCTTTTCTCCTTCTATTATTATTATTACATGGTTTTTCAGGGGTTCTTTAGTAAAGATAATGGTTCTGTATAGAACCATGAATATTAAGAGAACCATTTGCATGTTTAAATCGTTCTTTGCATGGTGAAGTGGTTCTTCAGATTGATGGAGAATGTGTTGTTCATGTTTTTTGATAATGGTTCTGTATAGCACTAAAAAGGATTGTTCTATTGTGACTTATAAGAATAGAAGAACCATTTTTGGTGCTGTATAGAACCCTTTTCAAAAAGATTATTTTTGGCTTATGTGGAGGTTCTTTAAACTCAAGAAGGTTCTTCTTACACACACATCTCATTTAAAAAATGGTTCCCTGAAGAACCATCCATTGAGAGGTGCTTTAGGGAACCAGGAATGGTTCTTCTGTGATACTATTGTAGTGTAATATTATCAAATAAAACATATATTGCTTTAGGGAACCAGGAGTAATTCTTCTATGGTAATATTATAGTGGAAATAAAACATAAATAAAACATTTGATAATATGTAAACAAACAATGTGACATTGTTAAAGTAACATACATAGAAAGTAATTTACAAGAACAGCCTATTTTTGATTCAATGATTTTGTGATGTCATGAAAAACCCATTTATTTACATCAATCCACTCATTCAGCCTACAGAAGTTTAGCCCCGCCCACTCACACTGAAGTTATAAGGAGTGTTTCAGCCTACTTTTTGTACAGAATACATGGCAGCCAATCAGAACAGAGCTCATTCACATATATCAGTCATATATCAAGGCACATCAGCATGGATAAAGAAAGGTTGGGAAATGGTCATGAAGAAATTATTCATGGCTATTTTTATATTATTTATTATTAGTATTTATATGTAGGATATGGCAAAAAAAGGAAATAAAGAATTTAGTAAGTTATTCTTAATGTAAAAATATCTTTTCTCTTTGGGTATAGGTTTAGGGGAACTTTTCAACAGGCCAAATCGAACCTCACGGACCGACTTTGGCCCTCAGGCCACACTTTGGGTGTCGCTGCTTGATGGAGTTATTCCAAAAAAGCCCTTTTGGGCACCTTTTATTTTAGGAATGTAGTTAACATTAGAATGATGATGCTGGTAGAGCAAAGTGTTCTAGTCTGAGTAGAAGTCCTACTTCAAACGCCAACTTAATTACAGTTATAATGCTGGCATTGTGTCTATAGGTGACTTCTTTCTTTCAACAACAGAATACAGAACTTGTGCTGGCTAATTCCTTATATTGAGTTAGAGCATGTCTGCCAACTCATAGACATGCCCACATTCTCATTCTGCTGATCAGATTATCACACTTAAAGCTTAATCTTCTCTCCAGACACAAGAAACGTCAACAGCTAAGTCAGCAAAACAGTGCCATACCTGACATGTTACAGTTAAAGGGGAATCCTGCCATTTGTTCAAAATTTCTGCATAATTTAGTGGCTAAGATATAAATAGTCATTTAGGCCCAATCCCATTTCTTATTGTTACCCATTCCCCTTGTTTTTGAGTGTCACCTTGCCCCTTGGAACTGAGTTACAAGGAGTAGTTGTTGAAATCTTCCACTATGAAATGGGACCCTCAAATAAAAAGAGCATTACTTCATTAACAGCTACTAGCGCTGTTCTGTAGGTGACCCTGCCAGTCTGCAGTGACAGCAGAGGAGGGTAAAGTTCAGCTCCTCACTGCTGGGCTTTAGTTACATTTAGGGAATCATATGCCTTCAAAGACGGGATGAGACACATATTTAATATCACCCACCCCTAATTCTTCAGTGATATGAAGCTGAAGCATTCAAATTTTCCTGTTCCACCTTAAATGGTGCTGCAATACTGATGGAGCCAGAATGTAACTGCTGCACTGTTTAAGGTGGAATGGGTAATTTAGCTAGCTAACCACTGAGACATCAGCAAACTACTAGTGAAGAAGAGGACCATAATACATTGAAACAACCTTAAATAAAGATAATACAGTGGTTATCATAGTTTTTTAATGGAGAAAATTCTCACATTTGTGGGTTTCTTTGATCGTTCATGCAGACATCTTGTCTGTTTTTCTGTTTGGAGTGTGCCTCTGAAAAAACTTCATGTGGAGGGCCATGTAGCCCTAACATTTCGCCCCACCACTCTCAACAGAATTCGGGACACCTTACCCCCTAGGGTGGAAGGTGAAATGCTCAGTTCCAGAGAAACTTATCAAGATTTGTTCACAGTGGTGGTGAAGACTCGTGTAGGTTCACTGGTGGCTAAAATGGCTCTATTTGTGTTGTAGACATTGAGACCCCTGGTTCCTATACCACCTCCTATACCACCACTGTTAAGAAATCTGAGTTTGTAAGTTTGTAAGTGAACCATTTCACATCAAACCATTCTGAACGACTTTGTGGACACATCAACTGCTGAATTATGCAGAAATTCTGATAAATCTGCAGAATTCCCCTTTAAATGTGAAGCTTATGCTCATACTCATAAGGTGAAACATAAAAGTAGACTACTTTGCCTGTTTTAAGAGCTTTGCATTTTTATTGGCACAGTTGTGCTGACAGATGTCTTGTATTCTTTCAGTCAGCAGGCACTCAAAGTTAGTCTTTAACCATATGAGAGAAGCGGTTGTGTGAAGAAAGCAAGCAGTTAGCCTCGGGTCACCTTTGTGTCTCGTGAGTGCAGTTAGTTTAGGCACAGGCAGTTTCTGCAGTGGACGGCCTGCAGCCTTGTGACGTTGCTGCTGCTGTGCACTTGTAGTTGTGGGGGCATGAAAACAGGATGCTGGGGGCCATTTGGAGGAAAGAGAGTGTGAGTGTGCAGCAGTTGTGTAAAAGCCTGATCACATCCGGCCATGAAGACCCCCAACCAGACAGTATGGATGGTACCTATTTATTTTAAAGGGATTAGACTCATAGTATTTTCTTAAACAGAGCTCATATGATGTCTTAGGCCCATATAAGCTCTATGCTTATGCTCTGCATGCAGTAACACTTCAGCAGACCCATGCTGTGGACAGAACGTTAAAAGAGCACACCAAAATCACTTCAATCTGCCACATCTGTAGTGTATGGCCAAATGATAAAAGGCTGGTAGCCTGGTGGTACGAGAGGTGAGCCATAAACCGAAAGGTTGTGGGTTCAAATCCCACGACTGACTAGGTATACCTGGTTGTGCCCTTGGGCGAGGCACCCACCCAAGCGGCCCTGCTCTGCTGGCAATCCTGTGCTGCTCCCAGATTGGGCATATGATTTGAAACGCATTTATAATAGAAGACATTGGGTTCCAATACCAAACGTATTACAACGTATTGCAAGTTGTAAATATTGTAAGTGGTTCCTTTCAAAGGCAGGGCTTGTTTTCCAGAGGAAAGAATTTGTGGTAATTAATTACCAGTGTAGTGGTGTGGGCGGAACTTTCACAAGCTCCGCCTTCTCGCCATGAATACTAAAAAACTTAGAGTACACAAAAGTAACCAGAACACTCTGTATTACTAGAATGTAATGGCTGCAGTGAGCGTCCCTCAGCACTTTCTAGGCCTTTATAGGAGGTCTAATTTCTGGCAACTCCAAATGTACGTCTCTATTAAATGGTTCCGAACATCATATTTATACTTATTTAAATACTATGGATTATAGTAATTTTCTCATTTTATTGTTGTGTTTTGGTTAAAAACAAAAAGGCTAAAATCTTAAACTACTCACTGGAAAATTTACAGATCAAAATGTTTTACTCTGTAGTATCTATGCAGATACTACAGATATAGATCGTATCTATACAGCCAGCTGGACTGAATGCCTTACGCATTAAATTAACTACTAACATAATTAGTAACTGACAATGGACTCAACCAATCATGTTTTGATTTAGAATAGGTGGGACCAATTTTGTGAGGAAAAAACAACTCTAGGCCTTTTAGACGTTCTAGATACACCACTGACTGCAAACAGTAGCCCAACCAGGGTCCAGTCAGCTTTCAGGAATGGAAAACAGTGACAGCTATTCTGTGCCAGGGCTCTTTACTGAAGTCACTGTAAAAGTGCTACAAGGTAAAATGAATGTTAATGTCCCTTAAAAGCAGATAAACCATATGGAATGTCTTTTACAAACATCAAGTATTTGTTGTTTAATCTAGAATGACCAAACATTGATAAAGTGCAGTGATGATGCGGTCACACTTCCTGCTCCAAAATGGAAGGGTATGGCTAAAACAGATGGGGCAGCAATTTTTTATTATTTATTTTTTTATTTTTTAAAGTAAAACTCTCGTTAAATCTAAATCTTCAACTTCGAAAATAATCAACAAGATCTTTAAAAATACTAAAATAAGCAACACAAAATGTAAGTTTTTTTTTTTTTTAATTACTATTTTGTAAGTGTAAATTTAGGGGTTAAGGTTTGAGACAGACACCTCCCAATTAGAGATGAAACGATATTAAAATTTCATATCACGATTATCATGACCAAAATTATCACGATTATCGGTATTATCACGATATTGTTCAAATGTTTCGAAAAGTAAAATAAATAAAAAAATAAATACTGATACACAAACTGAAACTCGTTTCACCAACTTTTATATTAACACAAATATAATTGGCAGCAATATGCACTTTTTGTTTGCATAAACATTAAAAAATAAGGTCAATACATTTTTAGTATTACTTTTGTATTACTTACAATACTTGTAATACTCTGTAAACAAAAGAATAGCAAATGTATTATTATTACAGTTATTATTATTAGTATAATTATTATTATTATTATTACTGTTATTATTATTTTTCTTCTTCTTCTTCTTCTTCTTCTTCTTATTATTATTATTATTATTATTATTATTAATTACAATAACTAGGGATTTCCCTGCATAGAGAATTAAATCTCGACCAACTCTGAGGTGGGTCTTAATTGAAAATTACTACTTCTAAGAAGTGCTGCACTTGGGGGGTTTCTGTCCGAACTGCAACTGCAGCATTATTGTGCCGTTGTGGCGCTGAACCCCTAATCAGTACAGTGCACCAGGAAAAACAGCCAAAATCACAGAGGAACTGCGTGACCGTGCTGTGAGCTGCAGACAGTGTAGAACTCACACAGTGTGTCTTCACCTGTGGAGCTGCTTCTCTAAAAGCATTTTAAAACTAAAACATAACTTAAAATTAACGCGCATCTGAGCTGCGGCAGAAACACTCCTGAAGTTTAATCTCTGAAACTCTGTTTTTCCTAAAAGCAACACGCAGCATTTACTCGCACGAGGTCCCGTCCCAAAGCACACTATCTTCCCTATGTAGTGCACTTCGTGGATCATGAAATAGCAAATCCTTCACCCAAAGAGTGCAAGAAACGTTCGACTAAGTCATCTATAATCAACATTAACAACAGGCTACAAAGTCCCTATTTAAAACTCAACTGCGTGTTAATGATGATCGTGTTTGTTTGAACAGTAGCGCCCTACGTAGGGGACACTGAGTGATTTGAGACGGTGTTATTCTCAGACAGTAAACACTGCAAGCGAGACGAGAAAGGGGAGCTGTGCAGATTGAACAGCGTCTCGTTCCAGAGCTCGTGTGACTGTTAACTCAGAGCTCATTTTGGAGACTCTGCTCCACAGAAATGTGTTAAAAGCTTTAGTTTCGATTCACAGTTGATTCACCGATTGTTTTTCCTTTTTTTTTTGACGCTAAAAGCTTCATTGTGTATGATTAACGAACCATAAGCATAGGTTAAACCGCACAAACCGTGACATTTCTTCTATTTCGAAGTCTCCACAGACTTCTGCGTTAAAGTTAACCTTGCATTCTCTAAAAAGTAGCGGGTGGTGGTCGTGAAATGACTCGTAAGGTTTGATGTGTTGCCCCCTTTCGCTGCTATTTTCTTTCGGCATGTTCTGCAGACAGGGTGGTCATCTTCAATTAACTTTCCTTCTGCATCCTTATAAAACTCAAAACATGACCAAACGTCAGACTTGGTCTTCTTAGAAGGCTGAAATATCTCCGAAATTATTTTTCACAGTTGTTAGCTTTCATCAAGCATATGTTTACATTGCATCTGTCAGAATGTAAATTGGATATGTTTTTAATTCATTTTGTTGAGGCAAATGAATGTATTGAAAAACAACAAAACGTTTGACAGGTGCTATAACACCTCTAGAGGGCAGCAGTGAGTAATGTTAGTTTATTTGAGCTCAAGCTGTGTCTGTTGTCAGTTTGCAGCTACTAAGTATCAACAGCCCATTTACCCACTTTGAGTATTTTAATATACTCTTATGCAAACATTTGAACACCTGAATTTAATACATAAGGGAAAAATAAAACATACGATTTGGCCTTTCCAAAAGTCATGGCACATTTTATATTTTATTTTTCAATATGGTAAACTCAAATAAACAAATATAGATTAAATAATTAATAAATAAATAAATAAAATGTGCATATTTACATTTGTTCCCTGTAGAGAATGTGTTAACTTTTTTTCTTTTAGAATATCAACAAAACAAATCATTTGATTTCTAACTTTTGCAAATGACCGTAGTTGCGTGCAATTGTAAAAAGGGCCAATTAATTTGTTAATCACAATTAATTGTCAGCTAAAATGTGCCAGACCTAAGATTTATGTGGTCACTTGTCTCAAACATTTACGGACAGAATTCAGAAGCTGCCCAGTGGGAAGTCAAACGCTTTTCTGTTCCTTTCCAAGCACAGGGAAACACGATGACATTATTGATGGTTCATTATAGATGCAGCTGATGGAGATTAGGTTGAAAACGCTGGAACGCTGTTTTAAAATTCAGCCTGCAGTTCCATAGAAACAGGGATAAACACAAGCTGGTGTGTAGGTTGTAATAGTATCTCCTGTCTGTCCCAGAGCACTTCCCAGAGCAAAGGCAAAAAGAGCTCATTGATTAGGCCTGTTTCTTGACATTGGACTGGTCAGTCAGCTGACAGGGTTTGGAGGTCTGTGTATTGATTGCCAGCAGCGTGTTCATATCATCCTTTCGTGTCGGATAGGGTTACCGGCCAAAGTAGTTCTGCAGGAGCTTCGATTTGAGACGTTCTGCATGTCCTCGGTGAAGAAATCTTGTATAGCTTGTGTAGCTTTCCATTAGTGGTTCAAGGGCCCATAGCCTACGTTCTTCCTGTGTTTTACCCCCCAGAGATCCACTTATGGTTTTATGTACCAAAAACAGCTATAATTCTTTTTTACCTTTTTTGCCTTTGAGACTCAAATATGTAAGTGACCTCTGCTCTGATTGGTTGTCCTGTATTATGCCTTATTCAAAATCAGTCCGGGCTGAAACATTCTTTATAGCTTCAGTGTGAATGGGTGGGGCTAACTCCTGTAGGCTGATTAGGTGGATATTTGCAAATGTTTGCAAAAAAAACACCAAATTTAAAAGGGGCTATTTTTGCATTCTCATTTCCGTCTATGGAGCTTATGCACTGGGGAGTGAACGTACATTTTGAAACAGTGTTTATGTAGTATATCAACTTCTTTAATTATAAAAAATGTGTGTAAAAGCGTTTTTTCCCATTAAATGGGCTCTTTAAAGTGATTCTGTTTGGCCTGCTTACAGTTTGGTTTCTCTAGGGAGGCTTTTTTGTTCATTGACAGCCTGTTAAACATTTTCTCTTGAATAGTTAAAGCAACCATAAAGTGAAATTGCCTGTCTGGATCATGGTTTACTAATAAAACTCCAGCTGTCTTAAGTTCAGAAAGCAACGTTTGCAGCTTGCCTGTGGATTTGAATGGATTGAGCATGATTAGTGAGGGTGAGGGTGCTTTCACACCTACCTTGTTTGGTCCAGACCTTTGGACTTTTGAACCAAAACAGCAGGTGTGAAAGGTGCCTCGGACCACGGTCTGAACCAAAGCACCAAAATTTGGTCCGATCAAAAGAAGTGCTCTTGGTCCAGTTCAAACTGAATCGTGATTCAGTTCGTCTGCAGTGTGGAAACACTTTTTTGGATGGTTCGGACTTTTGGAGCAGTTACAGGAAGTTGAGGCCACCTATCGTCCCCCATTAACCAACAGAAGAAGAAAAAGAACCGGGAGAGAAGTAAAATGAGCCTCAGTAGCACACGGGGAGAGGAGGAGACGAAGTAGTAAAAATGCTGAAACGTCTGCCTTATTTTCTGAGAAAATATTCATTTTTCTCCATATTAAATGGAAAAGGCTACCTGTTGAATTGACACCACGCCGACGTCAGACACACACACGCCTCTACAAACCAATCAGTGTCCAGTATAGGGAGACGCAGCCCACATGGTGATGATGACAGAACATAGGTTTGTCATGCAAAATTCTTTAGTGCGCTCGATTAATTGCCATGTGAAACCAAACTAACCAGATCAGTTGTTTGCAATGTAACAAAAAACATGAACCTTGGTCCAGACTTTCACGTGAGAAAACGCCTGATAAACGCCTGAAAATGAGTCTGATACTTGCTATTTTTGAAGAAAAACACCATCATGACAAGCACAACCGCCGCCGTGTATTTTGTTGCATTATTTATATTGTTCCTGTTTTATAATTCATTATTCATAATGTTTTCAGAGGTACAAATTCCCAGGACTTTTGGAAATTCTTAATGCAGCCTGTAACAGTGCAGTCCGGGAAAAAAAACTGCAGTTTACTGAGTGTGCAGTGTTTTTCTGCATGCATTAATGTTAGTATATTGGCTTTTCAGTTCCACCTTCTCTTAAAGCAGAAATCCACTGAATTTCCAACATTTCTGCCTGATTAAACAGACAGTATGTCAACAGAGTCATTCAGAGAGGTCTGATGTAGAGAAACTTGCACAGTCAGAATTGTTCACAGTGGTGGTGATATGAACCAGACATCTGAAGAGTTGAATGCTCCTAAAAGCTCCTTCACTGAAAGTTATTGCATGAAATGGTTACACATAGTGTGGGCTAATAAGAATCAGTCAGCTTGGCTGTTAAGAAATCCATTAAAACTCTCGATTGTTACACCTCTGACATTATTGTAACGCAATGAGTGCGTTTACATGCACTTAATAATCTGATCACCATGCTCTGATCTAGAAATCCAATTAATAAATCTGATAAGGAGGGCTGGATTTTAGCTCAGTAATCAGATTTCCAGTGCGTGTAAACTCTTACTCGGATTTCTTTCGGATTTCTCAGTCTGCGCATGTGCGAAACAGATGGCAGTACCAGAAATAAGCGAGCAGTGTCACCGCAAGACGTAGCAAAACACTTTGGGAGATACAAAATACAAAATAAAGGATTTAAATATTCTTCATTTTCCTAGATGATGTATGTTCATATTTTCAGGTAAAGTGGCGCGATGAGCTGCGGCATGAAGTTTGAGTTTTACGTTACGTTTACGTCACTGTCTGACTCATGTAGACCCAGTTTTTCTCCGGTGCATGTGAACGCGTTGATCGAATTACTGACAAAATCTGATTTTCTGCAGTTATCAGATTATTAAGTGCATGTAAATGCACTCAGTGTTATTCCAAGTAATTCATACTATTTTTATTGCTCCACTGAATTTCTTCATGGACACTCTTTTCATCTGTTGTTTTTATTGTGCATTCAAAGGATCCAGGAATTCAAGGTGGCTTTGGGTGAGGAGAAGATTGACCTGAAGGCGCTACGGGAGCTCTGCTTTGGCGGTATGGGCTTTTTTAACATCTGTTTAACGGCTTTACTCCCTCTTCCTACAGCAGCACTACACCACACTGTTTATGTTTTTTTTTAAAAATCAACCAAGACATCTGTCTGTACAGCTGTAATATTTTTACTAAGAAATGTAAATAAACTTGCTTTGCCTTCTTCTGCCTTCTTCCATCCACCTCGTGCCGCTCATAAGGAATTCCATTTGAGGGGGGGATCCGTTCTTTGTGCTGGAAGGTGAGTCTAAATACTTCTACCTTTAAAAAAATCAGGTTCACACAGTTCACCCCAAATATAGTCGATCACCAAAGACATGTTTTGGCTTATTTAGTTTTGCACTGGAGCTACAGTAGCTAACTTAGCCTCATAGCTCCATTGCAAAAATAAAAAGAAGTAAACTACAGCCAAACATTCTTGGCTGAGTGTGTACGTTTTGGAAAACGTGGGCAAACTGTGTCAATTAGATTTTTTGGCAAACTTTTAAGTCTGCCGTCTTGTAGCAGAACCACTTTTCTGAGTTTAAAGTATTACTTTAACCCCTGTGACCCTTCACTGTGCCAGAATGGGATGACAGAGTGATCTCTGTAGGAGATATGAAACTTTGAGTTATTATAGTTGCAATAAAGCTTCTGGCCCAAGCTTTGAAAATTCCCTAAGTCATCTGAAAAAGTTGGCATTCACAATTTATATATTCAGTATATATCAGAACATACCTGAGTACAGAATGTTGATGTTGTGCTTTTTCAGATTTTGTTGAACTACCTGCCCCTGGACCAGACACTATGGGACTCTTTCCTGAAAAAGCAGAGGTAATGTAGTAATGAATCAGATTCTTGCTGTCATGACAAAACCTCTTATGTCCAAAATGGCAGCTTTACAGCAGAAGCAAGAAAAATGTTCTTAGCTTTTAACGGAAGTCAGTGTAAAAAGATTTTATTCCAAGTAATTTTTGAAGCATTTTATTTATTCATTCATCATGAAATATTCACGCTATGTAAAGTTCAGCTGGCACTTCCAAATGTTGTAAGAAAAAATAAAAATTAAAAACAAGAGTTAATACAAAGTTTTGTCCCACCAGTGATGAGTTGTCGACGATATACACACTCCTGTGATGCCCCACAACAACTGCATCATATATTACTATGCCATGTCACAAAAAACCTGTGTGCTGTTAATGGAATAATCTTTGACTCTCATGCTGCTCTCATAGACCACCGAGTATATTAATAAAGTAAGAGGCGGTTTTGTGTTTAAACTGAGGGGCTGACAACTTATGTTCTTAACCAGAACTAGGCCGGTCAGCTAGCTAACAGACTAAAAGATAGCCGACAGGCTAAACAACTCCATCACTAATATCACAGGCTTGAATTAACGTACTTATGGTATGATTTACTGTAAAACGGCAGAATAAATGTCTAAAAATGTCACTTGAATGGATTTGACGCTTCAAATGTTGGTGTTTCAGTCACACACGGCCTCTCGTGGCTTATTGCTTTATTAACCATCACAAAGTTAATGTTAATTTTTTACTTAGTAATTTTATTACTATTTTATTAATCATTACTAATAAGCTACTATTCCTATTTTCTGCTTTTGTTATTTTAGAATACAGGGGTGGCGCAAAACCTCCAAAAGTGGTGGGGGAAGACGCATTGTTTCAAAAAAATAAAAAAATAAATAAATTTGGCTGGCCAAGTGACAAAAAGACAGAAGTCTAATCAAAACTACCTTTCATGTTATGCTAATGGCATGTCTCTGTAAACATATGTTCCATATTTAAAACCTATTTGTTTTACCTGTGAAGAGTGTCAGTATTTTTTGTTGACTCACTGCTTCACTGGGTTCAGCCTCAGTCAGCAAACTCTGCTAGTTACCATCTTTGAGGAACATCACACTCCTTTCATACTCGGCTCATTTTCCACCAGAGTTTGGGTTTTTGTGATATTGTATCTTTCTCATTTGGTTCAGTTGGTCTCACTCTGGGTCTACAGTGGACCTAATTACACGTGTGAGTGTTCATTTATTGGTCAGAAGTTTTGCAGGGATACAAGTGCTCTGTTACTCTCATGATCGCCACTGTTGAAAATAGGAACATAGGAAATAAGGCTGAGCGTCTTTGTATCACAAATAAATCAGTAACAATAAACCTTCTTCGATATCTGCTTTTTTATTATCGGTTTGCCAATTTAATCAGTCAGGTCACTGATGCTTTGCCAAAAAATATGTTTCACGATCTGTGAGCCAAAATCCAAAATCGTCTGCTGTTATTACACAGCATTTGAAATGAGCGTTTGTAAAGAGTAAAATGTTAGAGCAGGCAGATTATGATTATGATTATGATTATGATTATTATTCTGATGTTGAATTCTCTTGTTTTATTGGGACCTTTGTAAAAGCTCCTTCCCACCAGCAGCAAACTGAAGCAGGAGTCACTTAAAGCGATAAATCCAACAAAAACAAACTGAGGCCGAGCGCGTTAGCTTAGTGTATTGCTGTAAAACATTCTTACCAGATTAGTGAGCTGTCACTCACTTCCAAAGACGAGCTGTTTTAGGGTTTACTGTTTGACAGATGTCCCAGTCCAGCAGAAATGGAGCTTTTGATTGGTTCTGCCGCTGAGATTGACACTTTTCCTGTGGATAGGTCAGTGCTAGTGGTTCGTCGCTCTAGAACAGGGGTCGGCCACATGCAGCTCTTATACTGCCCTGTTGTGGCTCCACAGTAGAATCAGATTTGTAGGTAAAAATAAAATAATCCTCCTTTGCAGTAAAATAAAGCTCTGCTGATCGTTCTAACTGTTTTAACAATAAATGGTCTTAAGCGCTGGAGTTGATGTAGCCTATTTCTGCTAATTCATCCTTTAACCCTGAAGGCTGGCGTGCAGACTGCTGGTCACCACAGCAATGCAGACAGCAATCTCGCCTAGCTGGTAGCTAATAAAAAGGCAAAGAGAAAGATTTAGAGACGAGTTTACAGACTTATTTGTGTTTATAATCACTCTGCAACGAGAAACTGTCAAACTCGCAAGAGTGAAGTCAGCTTCTTGTTCTGATTTTCCCGTTCCACCTTAAATAGTGCAGCAGTTACATTCTGGAGCCTCAGGCACCTTTTAAGGTGGAATGGGAAAATTTGAAAAAGAAGCTGGCGAATTAGAATCTGACTTCAGCCTTGAAATAAATAAAATCGATCATTAGAGACATTTTACAATAAGCTGTTGTACTTTTGAGGAAAAGTTTCCTGCCGGAGATGCAAGAAAAGCGGCTATAGCTGTGCTAAAGCTTAAAGCAGAGCAAAGTAAGTCTGCGTTTTTGTTTAGCTATATTATATTTTCAGTCTGTACTAGTACATTAGCACATACTGAGACATATTTACAGCCAAGATGTTAAAATGAGCCGAATGCCCTCCCACCCCTGTGGTTCCAGTGGCCCTGTTAGAATAACAGTCACTAGTCTTTAAACTTTTAAACCTGAAGCTTATGCTCATGTGCTCTATTGTGAATGCTCATTAGATTAACTAATGTAAGATAACTTAGTTAATGTTCATAGTAAGCTAATTAGTTACCTTACGTAGCAAATAAACCGAGTGAAAACTTCAGCACTGGACCTTCTCTGTGTAAATGAACTTAAAGTATTACTCTAATTAACTCTATTTTTGTTGTTTTTTTTCTTGCTCAAGTAATTTTCTTTTAGCATTTTAATTGTGCTGCGTTCTCGCTGTAGCATTATTACTATTGTTAACAGGGTCTTCAGAACACATTCCATGGACCACAGTAACTGACACACACACACACGCACTATTTCCACATAGCCACTTCTACTTTCTACTTTCTTTCTGTGTACTATGTCGTTTCTTAATGCTGTTTCCGCAGCTCAAAACCAGAGCAACCTTCCATTTGCCATTTTCAGAGAAGTCACATGTATCAATATCTCCTAACTATGACTATGTGAATATCTACCCTTAGCTGATGTTTTATTAACCCAGTTCCAAAAAAGTTGTGACAGTAGGAAAATGTAAAATGTAAAATGTTGCACCTGTATTTGATTGAAAACAGTACAAAGATGTGATATTTAATGTTTCAACCACTTACCTTTTATTGTTTTTGTATATATACACACCATTCAGCCATAACATTAGTACCACCTCCTTGTTTATACACCCATTGTCCATTTTATCAGCTCCTCTTACTATATAGGTGCACTTTGTAGTTCTACAATTACAGACTGTAGTCCATCTGTTTCTCTGCACACTTTGTTACCCTGTTCTTCAGTGGGCAGGACCACCACAGAGCAGGTATTATTTGAGTGGTGGATCATTCTCAGCACTGCAGTGACACTGACATGGTGGTAGCGTGTTAGTGTGTGTTGCGCTGGTACGAGTGGATCAGACACAGCAGTGCTGCTGGAGTTTTTAAACACTGTGTCCACTCACTGTCCACTCTATTAGACACTCCTACCTTGTCAGTCCGCCTTGTAGATGTAAAGTCAGAGACGATAGCTCATCTGCTGCTGCACAGTTTGTGTTGGTCATCCTCTAGTCCTTCATCAGTGGTCACAGGACGCTGCCCACAGGACGCTGTTGTCTGGATATTTTTGGTTGGTGGACTATTCTCAGTCCAGCAGTGACACTGAGGTGTTTAAAAACTCCAGCAGCACTGCTGTGTCTGATCCACTCACACCAGCGCAACACACACTAACACACCACCACCACGTCAGTGTTACTGCAGTGCTGAGAATGATCCACCCACATATTACCTGCTCTGTCAGGGTCAATGAGGTCTTGACCACTGAAGAACAGGATAAAAGGGGGCTAACAAAGTATGCAGAGAAACAGATGGACTACAGTCTGTAATTGTAGAACTACAAAGTGCACCTATATAGTAAGTGGAGCTGATAAAATGGACAATGAGCTTAGGAACAAGGAGGTGGTCATAATGTTATGCCTGATCGGTGTATATTTACACATCCTCCATATAGAACACACTTAAATATGGCATTTTTCTGCAAAATGTTTTCTCCCAACCAGTTAAATAGAGTAAATAACCAGTAATTGTGCACAGAAATGTGCAGATGTGTTCTCTGTAGAGGATATGTTAACTTTTCACTTCAATCAACAAAACATGTCATTTGAGCAGAGGCACCTAAATTTACACACACAACAGTATCAGTAACAGTTTCAGTGCAAAAAACAACCTACTGGTCAGCTAAGCTGTGCTGGACATTGTAGAGGATGTTTTTACTTTAAACTACATGGCTACACAAAAAAACAGCAGTTTTACCTACACACACAAATACACACACACACGCATACACAGAGTTCAGTGCTGCTGACTTGAGCGTTACTGCAGCTGCTGTTCAGCTTCTGCTTTAATTATTTATGATTACCCACAGCCCTCGGAGAGGGTCTTGTAGTTTTGAGTAGCTGTGAGATGGTGAACCATAGTGTTAGATGTTTAGATATGTGACACATGGTACAGATATTCGTTTACCACAGACAAAGAGGGGGGGGGGTAGTATCAGAGCCTTCAAGTCAAGTGATCTTTGTTGTTCCGTATTATACAACAGTTTGTTCCGGCCACGCAAGCTGATTGGTTGAGAAGCGTTCTAACCGTGCTGATACTTCGCCACATCACGTTTTTTTCCCAAACGCTGTATTACTCTGCTGAGACGCTGTTGCTAAGCAACGACTTTGACAGCTGTAGGAGACGCTCAAGACATTTGAACATTTTTACTTCTTACTTTAGGCACGAACAGAAAATGGATTTTAAGATCACATTTGACCGACAGCCGATTTGGTCAGACTCTGAAGATGAGACCACACTAAATTCAGAAACTGTCATCACCACTGAGCAGCTTTTCAGTCGGCAGCTGTAACGTGAAGAACACCAAACAACCTGGAATCAGCCAGAAATGAACCCAATACCATTCGCCAAACTAAATGGGCTGTAAGATGCTTTACAGACTGGCTGGAACAAAACAACATTAATACTGATCTGGCAAAAACTGACAAAACTGAGCTAAACTTGATATTGCGGCAGTTTTATGGCTCAGTCCGATTTGGTCAGACTCTGAAGATCAGACTACACGTTTGTTGAATGGTATTCGGTTCATTTCTGGCTGATTCCAGGTTGTTTAAATGTTCTTCAGTCACAGCTACCGAATGAAAAGCTGCTCAGTGGTGATGACAGTTTGGGAATTTAGTGTAAGCAGCTGGAGAACGAACTGCAGGCTGTGCAGCGAGTGGGTGGAGTTCGTTACTCTGACGTAGCAACAAGCTGCTTGTTAAGGAACTATAATTTGGTGGAAGGAACTGCTAACATTAAAACATATTAAATGCCGCCTTCACGGCCCAGTTTATTAATTTATTACTTTATTCATTTAACTGTTGTATAAAAGCATTAGAACGCTCGAGGGAGTGTGTTATCGCGAATAACATCACAGCTGTGATTTGGTCGCAGGCACGAGCCAAAGGCGATAACACACTCCCTCTCGTGTTCTATTGCTTAAATATAACTTGTATACATTGGAACCAAATTTTGTTCTTCAGGTCCCAAACACACAATAGCAGCACTTTACACAGTGCAGATAAGTGATATTTATTTATTTAAATGAAGAATTCCAAAGTTTGGAGTCACATTTTGTTGTAGTGTAATAATTTATACTGTGTGCCAAAAGGTATTTTTCGACATTTTAATCAGTAAAAGTAGTGAAAAAGTAAAAAAGTAGTGATTTGAATACTATACTATAATTATGTATTTCCTTTTTTTTTTTTTTTTTTTCTTTTTTTTTCTTTTTTTTTGTGTCACATTATCTCCCCTGCACGGAGCCCCTAAGGGGCCGTGGTTAAAACAGTTAATGACATTCCGTTCCCTCGCAAATGTTTTGCATTCCCTCGTAAAATATATGCTTGTCAGACAGGATGCAAGGTAGGACCAGAGGTGCCCAACGACACATTAGAGCTTTGTTTTTAGCATAGCTAACGTTAAAAGCCGGTTTCCCAGTTTCGCCAGTCTGTGCTGAGTTCATTCAGCAATTGTTCTCTGTAGTTTCTGTAAATGTAGCTTTTACTGTATGAGGACACTCGACCTCAGTTTCAGTTTGAGTCACTAATAACACAATCATGTTTGATTTTGAGAAGCGACATGTCTTTATATTTTAATCCAAGATCAACATAAAATTCAATGAGCTGCTCCGTCTCTGAGCTTAAGCAAAGCACAGCTTTTGCAAGCAAATGCAAACAGTGTGCGAGGGAACGCAATGTCATTAACCTTTTAAGCTACAGCCCCTTAGGGGTCCCGTACCCTTGAGATTTTATCTCTACTTTTGAAATTAGATGTATTCTGGATATTAATTCTCAAGACTATACAGCTTTATTGGTCATTTTAGTGTCATCTACAGCTCTGTTCATCACTGTGGACACATTTAGCAGTTCTTCATTTTTATTTACAGCTTTCTACTAATTATGTAACACCTGTACGAATAGTATATTAAAGTCATTATATGCTTTTATCAACAACCAATTTACTTATAACCAAGTTAGTTTTATAATGTTGAGGCTTTTTATGGTACATGCAGTTGTTTAGTGTTGTAGAAGTACTGATGACAGCCGTACACTCAGAAGAGCATATCGCTGCTGTCAGAACGAAACCTCGTATCTCCTAAAAGGTAACTTTACAGGACGAGGAAAAGTCGTTCTTAACTTTTAATGAAAGTAAATGGATACATAATTTTGAACCATTTCTGTTGGTTCATTCAGCATGAAAGTTTGACACATCATAAAGGGAAACTGGCCTTTTCAAATTATGTTTAAAAGAAAAACAGCAAAAATGGAGATACGAGGTTTTGTGCCAACAGCAGCCATATAGTGATGTAATTTATCACAATAATGAAAACATTTTGTTATATTGTCCCCCTCTATCTTTAGGGAACACGTATACATATTGCTGTTGATTGATTGTTTGCTAAAATGAGAGAAAAGTGTTTTGAACCACTTTTAGTCGGTATACTAATACAGTGGTTCCCAGCCCTGGTCCTGAAGTACTTACTGCCCTGCACATTTTGGCGTTTCCCCTTTTTCCAGTGCACCTCATCCAACAAATCATCTTATTAACAAGCCCTTCATGACTTGAAGTGGGTGTGCTGAGAGCGGGGAGAACGCTGAACCGTGCAGGGCTGGGGCTACTCCAGGACCAGGGTTGGGAACCTGTGCATTAACTCACTGAAATTGCTTATTTCCTAGTTTTGATTCCCCAAACTTGTTGCAATGCTTCGCGTGTTGAGCCTGAAACCTTGGCTTTCACTTCTAGAACAGGAAGTAAGCGTTCTCTGTGTGAGTAAATCCATTCAGAAGGCTTTGTCTCAGCATATTAGTGGCGGCAAACAAGGCTGATATGACAAGATATCCAATAAAAGTTTCCTGTTGAATGTTAAAAAGTATGGGCAAATGAGTGTTTCAGCTCAGGCTGATTCTTGAATGAGGCACAATACAGGGCAACCAGTCACAACAGAGCTCCTTTACATATATTAAAGCAATAAGCCACGAGAGGCTGCGCGTTACTGCGATTTTAACACGGGAAGGGTGTTCTTAGGCACAGCTCGAAGTGGCGTGCCTAAAACTCCCTTCCCTGTGATAAAATACACAATAGTTTAGATTTATTATTAGTTATTTATTAGTTATTATTAATAATAATCAACATAAACAAGTATTCCACCAAGAAATGTAGTTTCATTACAGTTTTTTTATCGATGCCAAGCAACCATGGACCGCAGAATGAGGAGAATGTTCAGTCGCCCATCGCTGTATATTGTCGTCATTTGAATTTTTTTAACTTTTTGTCGTATAACAATGAACATATGATAACACAGCACTGTTTAATGCAAAAACGTTCACTTTATAAGTACGTTTTGCTCTCCAAATTACCACCACGAGTCGTATTTAGCACCAATCCAGCGGCGCCCCTCTTCTCACGCTGGAGCTGAATCTCAAATGTCTCCCTGCTCCCTACATAGTGCACTACGTAGGAATTTAAATACTGGATCCTGCAGCCCAACGGTGTGAAATACAGCTAAGAAATAGTGATTTGGGACTGCCGTTTGGGATTCAGCCGGAGTTTGACGCGACTTCTGACTGAAACGCAAACATTTGAAGCATGTAATCCATTCAAGTGACATTTTTTTAGACTTTTATGCTGCTGTTTTACAGTAAATCATACCATAAGTACTTTTATTTAAGTTTATGATATTAATGATGAAGTTATTTAGGCTGTTGGCTAATTTTTAGCATGTTAGCTAGCTGACCAGCCTGGTTCTAGTAAAGAACATAAGTCTCTAAGCCCCTCAGTTTAAACAAAAAACGGGTTCTTGCTTCATCAGTATACTCAATGGTCCATGCGAGCAGCATTACAGTTAAAGATTTTTGTTAGTCAGTAAACTTCCAGTGCGTTCAGCCTTTGTACTTAGACATATTAACAAAAAAGTAGATCTTCATAAGCATAAACAAATATATGTTTAAAACACAGAAATGAGATGGGGGGGGGGAGTACGCTCTATATATACGTGTGTGTAAAGGTTACATAAAAATATGTTCTCTTGCTCTCAGGAATAACATTAAGCAACACTACAATGGGAAAAGCTGTAGAGCCATAGTAAAGACTTTAGACACCCCCTTCAGTACTGTTGGTGCGATAATATGCAAGTGGAAATTTCATGGAACCACAGCTTATCATCACAGGACAAATACGCCACGCAAGACCTCACAACACACTCTCAGACTAATGATAATTTTTGGCAGTAATTCAGCTTGTCATGTTTGGAGAAAGAAGGGTTGCCAAGTATGCTTTTAATCAACACAACTTTTCACGCACACACAGTACAGTTAGTTGTATGCATGAGTTTTGGTGCCCCTGGTCAAACAACATGTTTTGTTGATTCTCTAAGTGTAAATAAGTGAACACATCCTCTACAGAGACACACTACTGCACTTTTAATACACAATTACTGTTTATTTACTGAATGCAACACATTTCTAAAACATAAAATGTGGCCTGTGCAAAAGTTGTGTGTTTTATGTTTTGTGTTTTTCTAACATGGTAAACTCATGTTTAGCATGTTAGAATAAAAGAAAAAACAATACAGAAATTGTTTGTTGAAGAAAATGTATGTTGAAATGTGCAGAAATTGAAGTTTGTCCCCTGTAGAGAAGTTTTCACTTAGAACCGCCCCTCCAAAAAAAAAGGAATTTGGATCAAATTCAAGTCATGAAGGTTCATGAATATTCATCAGAATCAAAATTGTAAAGTGAGATATCACTTTAGACAATTGTCTTGGCTGTAAGAGGAAATAATAATAACAGTAATAATAATAATTAGGACATACAGTAAAAAATTTAAAATGTCTATTAACTGATTTATGCATTACTGAAATGTTATTATAATTGTATCATAAGTTAATTTTACTAATTCAAATAAAAGCATTAACCCTTAAAAATATATCTCATAACCTATGACCTCATCCCCACCCCCCCATCCTGACTGCTGTTCTCATGTAATAATACGAAATCTGAAAATATAACAATATATTACATTATATTATTTAGTTACTGTTAATAAAGTGTCAGTTTGTTGATCAGTGTTAGTGATGAGCACCAGGTCACTGTGGTTGGTAGACCATCAGTGCGTTTAAGGCCTAAAATGTGAATGTTTATCCTCTGGTGCTGTTGAATGTGAATGTTCAGGGAGCTGTACGCCCAGTTCCTGAAGGAGATGATCATCCAGCCGGGAATAGCCAAAGCCAACCTGGGCCTGTCCAGAGAGGACGTGACCATGGAGGATCACGTAAGTAAACTTTCCGTCTGCCCCCACCTCCCTGCTGAGCATCTCAGTTTAGCCTGCATGTTCATGATATCTACAGAATTTTGCATTTAATATAGTGTAAATCTGCTTGACTAGGATTGTTTCCTGCCATGCAGACTGTTCTGTAGTGTAACATGATTACTTAATAGGAATTAAATTCTCTCTCCCTCTCTCTTTTTTCTCTGTCTAGCCTCTGAACCCAAATCCTGAGAGCCGATGGAACAATTACTTCAAGGACAATGAGGTTCTGCTACAGATTGATAAAGATGTTAGGTATGCTGTTCTCACAGCCTGGAAGGAAAACTTCAGTACTGTGATAGTTTGGTGAAAGTCAGATTTGCACGGTTTCCTTATAGTATAGTCAATCAGCCAAGACATGTCTGAAGTTTGCTTAAGTGTTTTTTTATTTTAATAGACTTGCTTAAGTAGTTTCTGACACTGTGCACCGATCAGGCATAACATTATGACCATCTCCTTGTTTCTACGCTCATCGTCCATTTTATCAGCTCCACTTACTATATAGGTGGACTTTGTAGTTCTACAGTTACAGACTGTAGTCCATCTGTTTCTCTGCATACTTTGTTAGCCCCCTTTTACCCTGTTCTTCAGTGGTCAGGACCCCCATGGACCCTCACAGAGCAGGTACTATTTGGGTGGTGGATCATTCTCAGCACTGCAGTAACACTGACGTGGTGGTGGTGGTGTGTTAGTGTGTGTTGCGCTGGTGTGAGTGGATCAGACACAGCAGTGCTGCTGGAGTTTTTAAACACCTCAGTGTCACTGCTGGACTGAGAATAGTCCACCAACCAAAAATATCCAGACAACAGCGTCCTGTGGGCAGCGTCCTGTGACCACTGATGAAGGACTAGAGGATGACCAACACAAACTGTGCAGCAGCAGATGAGCTATCGTCTCTGACTTTACATCTACAAGGCGGACTGACAAGGTAGGAGTGTCTAATAGAGTGGACAGTGAGTGGACCCTGTTCGTCCACCTTGTAGTTGTCAAGTCAGAGACAGTAGCACGTCTGTTGTTGCACAGTCAGTCATCCTCTGGTGGTCACAGGACACTGTTGATTCAATATTTTTGGTTCTCAGTCCAGCAGTGACACAGAGGTGTTTAAAAACTCCAGCAGCACTGCTGTGTCTGATCCACTCGTGCCAGCGCAACACACACTAACACACCACCACCACGTCAGTGTTACTGCAGTGCTGAGAATGATCCACCACCCATATAGTACCTGCTCTGTGAGGGTCCATGAGGTCTTGACCACTGAAGAACAGGGTAAAAGGGGGCTAACAAAGTATGCAGAGAGACAGACAAATGGACAATGAGCGTAGAAACAAGGAGGTGGTCATAATGTTACGCCTGATCAGTGTATATGTAATAGCATATCAATATCTATCCATCAGTATGTTGGACACGAGTAAGTTGCATAGATAAAACTGAAGTAGCAGTCAGTCTCGATTCTGTCTTTATCGTACTTTTGTCCATGTTTATAGATAACAGTGTGTCTTGAACCACATAAGCAAGTCTGTTAGAGATTGCTTAACAACTCCACTCGGTTTAAGGTGTGTAAAGTTTGATACATGCAGTTTGAACAATGATAATTGGTGGAATATAAACTTCCGTCACTTGTTAGCAACATTGGCCTCATGGCTCTAGTGCAGGGGTCGACAACCCAAATGTTAAGAGGAGCCATTTTGTCCTTTCAGCAAAAATCAAACCACCTTGGGAGCCACAACATTTTATGTCCGTTTTACCATCTTGGCTGTAAATATGTCTCAGTATATGCTGATGTTCTAGCATAGGCTAAAAAATATAATATAAACGTAAAGGCAGACTTACTTTGCTCTGCTTTAAGCTTTAGTTCAGCTGTAGCTGCTTTTCTCGCAACTCTGGCAGGAAACTTTTCCAAAAGTAGAACAGTTTCTTGTAAAATTTTTTGCGAGGCTGAAGTCGCTTCTCATTTGCCAGCTTTTCGTCTGAATTTTCCTGTTCCACATTAAATGGTGCCTGCTGAACGGGAAAATTCGAATGAGAAGCTGAGGTTTGTGACTTTTTAGTGTTTGAAAGTTTCTCGTTGCAGATTAAATGTATCAGGAAACCAGCTGGAGTGATTATAAATGCATAAGAGTCCATTTGTCTCCAAATTATCCATGTTGTCTTAGATCTTTGTCTTTGCCTTTTTTTTGTTAGCTACTAGCTAGGCAAGATTGTTGTCTGAGTTGCTATGGTGACCAGCAGTCTGTACGCCAACCTTCAGGGTTACAGGTTGGTGAATTAGCACATATAGGCTACTTTAACTCGAGCGTTTAAGACCATTTATTGTTAAAACTGTGTTGAACGATCAGCAGAGCTTTATTTTACTGCAAAGGAGGATTATTTTATCTTTACCTACAAATCTAATTCTGCTGTGGAGCCACAACAGAGCAGTAAAAGAGCTGCATGTTGCCGACCCCTGATCTAGTGCAAAAGTAACGAAGCAAACTTCAGACACCAAACATGACAACATTTGAGGTAAATGAAGAAAATGTATACATTTTATTTTTTGCCAGATGATAACTTTAGTAATGATCTCTTCTCCTGCTTATAGACGGTTGTACCCAGACATGGCGTTCTTCCAGAGGCCCACTGAATTTCCCTGCCAGCTGATCCTGGACCCCCAAAACGAGTATGAAACCCTCCGCCGACGTGTGGAGCAAACTACACTTAAAGCACAAACTGTCGACCGCAACCGCAGTGGAGTCACTAATGTGAGTGTCTGTGTGAGCCTGTATTTACAGGTGTTTTTCATTTCTAATATGTGTTGCTGATATTATTTGTGACCTGTTTGCTTTGGTCAGTGCTCAGATGGTCAAACACAGGTGAGTATTTGTGCGAAGTGTGTGCGTGTGCGCGCATGCGCGTGTATGTGTGGGTCTACTTGTCTTGCTACTGTTGTGAGGACCAAATGTGCTCACAATGATAGGACAACAAAAGATTTTGTACAGGTGAGGACCGTTTTGCTTTTTGCTGTTTTCACCACTAATTCTACTGAGGTTGAGGTTAGGATTAAGTTTAGGTGCTACAGGTGCTTCTGTAGGTGATACAGAAGTCTTTGGAAGTCCTCACAAGTATAGTGAGACCAACGTGTGTGTGTGTGTGTCTGGTTGGCGCTTGTTGACCCTGTACAGCAGTTTGAAAAGCAGATTTTTACAGATAAGGAATCTTTGTAGGTAAATGTGAAGGTTGTTTTGTTTTTTTTTTGTAAGAGAAACTTACTGTGTCTGTAACTAATCTAATCAAGTTAATAATAATAATAATTATAATAATTATAATAATAATAATTATAATAATCGAATATAGGAGGGATTTTTGGGTTCTTTTACAAAAAGTGCTTAGACGGTCATACAGGACAGCTGGATCTATGCTTGAAATCAGGGGTTAAACTGGGATTTCTGAAGTTTTTTTGGTATTTATTTTTTATGGATGTCACCAAAATGGAAAAAGTGATGCTCAGTTAATGTGATATTATAGAAAGTTCTCAGCATTGGTGTTGTGATGTTCACATGATTCACAGGTGCCGTAGCTCTGCTCCGGTGCACTCCAACCCGGTTTAACCCCAGCTTATTTAGCTAATTTCAACAGCTACTGAAAATCCATGGAAAAATTCTGAGCCATATGCAGTTCCTTTTCAAGTTTAGGCTTCTATTGTCTAAGAAATAATAGGCCCATATTTATCAGATATAACTTTAGAGCATATTATAGCTGGTTAGTTATTAGTGTGTCAGCCCTCCCTTTAGCTTTAGCCAGTGTCCTATAGCTCCTGCAGCACTGAGCCCCTCTCTAACTCACCTGTTTCAACCCCTCAGCTCATTAAACGCCTTCATGAAGGTAAAATTGGGATGTTGGAGCAGGAGAAGACTAAAATATTCAGTGTTCTTTAACTGCTCGGATCTGTCTGGCTCTTTCTGTTGATAATTTTTAAAATGCAATTCGAAACACTTCTTGTTAGCTTTTTGCTTTATTTGTTAATTGTTTTATCTCCATTATTTCATTAGTTTTCTGTTTCATAGTTTCGCTTTATTTACATTCTACATTTCTTTTCCTGTTTTTCCTGTTGACTTCATTTATTGCCCAGTCCAAACCCCTCTAATTATTTTTTGTTCTTGTTTTTCGCACAGTTTTGTGATGCACTTTGAGATGTACGTATGTAAAATGCAATGAAATTAAGTTAGAGTAATGATAACAATAATAATGATAATAAAAAAATATTATTATTATTATTATTATTATTATTATTGGATGTTATTGCAGGACCAGGATTCAGTAACATTGGATTAAACTAAAATATCCTAAATTAGACTATTGTGCTGTGTTTTCTAAAGCAGAACTGTTAGTCATGCTAAAGCAGCACAGCAGGGTTTAACGGCCCATTTCTCTTTTCTTTTTTTACTCATACATATTATGAATATTTCGTATTGTACATATTGAATGCATATCTGTTATAAAGCTTTGGTTTTATTATTACCTCTGCGTGTGTTACTGCTAATGCAAAATAAGTCTTTACTGTCTCTGTCCCTGAGAGAGCATCGTTTTTGCAGATGTTATCTCAGGTGACTGGACCTGACTGGATTTGACCTTTGTCCTGTGCCCTGTAGGTGAGCTCCCCGGGGAAGGCTCTGAACCTGTACCCCTCTAACGAGTACGAGGTGCTGCCGAACGGCTGTGAGGCGCACTGGGAGGTGGTGGAGCGGATCCTGTTCATCTACGCCAAGCTGAACCCCGGCATCGCCTACGTTCAGGGCATGAACGAAATCGTAGGACCTATTTACTACACCTTCGCCACGGACCCCAACAAAGAGTGGAAAGGTACTAAGTGGTTCTTTGAGTGAACTCTTATTAATATTTCGCTGCTGTCGGAACAAAACCTTGTATCTTCAGAATGAGAACTTTCATCCGTAGCCGGGAGCCCAAGAGAGCACAATTGGCTTCACTCTCTCGGGGTGGGTAGGATGGCCCCCCTCTCCCCCCATCACTCATTGCGAGGCTAGTCAGCGCAGGCATCTGTTAGCTGACGTAACAGATCTGGCGGTTGGCGCTTTCCTCCGTGTGTGTTCGGCTGTGCAGTAACGTTGCGTGAGCGGCAGTTCGAAAACTGGCTTCAGAGGTCTCGGAGGAAGCCTGTATTAGCCTTCACCCTCCTAGCACTGGTGGTATCGTGTGATTGGGGGAGTCCTAACTAGCGGGTAGAACTGGAGATGAGTAAATTGGGCAGAAAATTGGGGAAAATCCAAAAAAAAACAAAAAAAAACCAAAATGAGAACTTTACAGGAGAAGGAAAAAACATACTGTACTTCTAATGTAAGTCAATGGAACCAGACATTTTTCCAAGTAAATTTTGCCCATTTCTTTTGCTTCATTCATCATTAAATTAAAACACAATATAAAGGGCAAAAGACATTTTCAAGTTTTGTCAAAAACTGAAAAATGACAAAAATGGAGATTTGGAGCGATTTGTTTAATGAAACAGGCATTTGAAAAAAAGGCCTGTGTAGTTTGAAATAAATAAAAAGAAAAAAGAAAAAAGCTGTTGCTTGAGTAGTAAAAATGGGTGAAATGTCCATCCCTAAAAAATAACAGGGCACTTTATCTTAATGATTAGAAATGCAAGAAATGTTATCTTGCCTGTAGCGTTAACCTGGTTAAAACAAACATGGAGGTACACTGCGTGTCAAAAGTTTGGGGACAGCTTGCTCCCTTTGTTCTTTATTTATTGACTGATGTTTGATTTCCACTGTGACTTCAGTTAATTGGGAAAAAACAGCTGCAAATGTTAGCATAAATCAGCTGTTTGCTGATCCTTTGGGTATATTTATCCTCAACACTCAACTTCACGTTCATCAAAGTATCTTCCTTGGTATGAAGAGCTGGTTATTAATAATGATATGATTTTTTTTTCCCCCAAAACTACTGTTAAAAGCACATGTTGAAACTCTTATGGCCCACATGTGCTTTAAACAGCTGGAAAGATTGAGTGCTGATAAGTGCTGACTTCACAACAAGGGCATAAAATGTGTGGGGTTTGGCTTTATTCTCGAAACAGCTCTGTCACTAATACTGAACACGAACATTTACATGTGTGGTAATGTTGTCCATGTTATAGACCTGCTTATTCTTTGTGTCAAGTTATTGCAAACCCACAAAGGAAATGCACTGAGAGGAAAGCACACTCATGCTGCCACCTACAGGACGAACAGAGGCGTTGGGTCAAAATGCACAGACCAGGGGTGTAAATCGCTGACCACAAAATGATTCATTTATTTGGTAACAGTACTTAGAAAACGATTCATTGCATTGTGAAATTTCTAATTTCACCACAGTTCAGTTTGATTGTATTGGTATGGTTCAATTCATTTGGTCAGCATTTATAAAAAAAAAAGTTAAATTTATTATGTAATTATTAAAAAAAATACAGAGTTCACAAACTTGAACGAAGGATCTATTTAGACAAGAAAAAATGTTCTTATATAATAAATTATATTGTAATAGAGATATTATTTATTCATTTGAAAAATTGACAAATTGAAAGAGACCTGCTCTGTGAGGGTCCATGGGGGTCCTGACCACTGAAGAACAGGGTAAAAGAGGGCTAACAAAGTATCAGAGAAACAGATGGACTACAGTCTGTAATTGTAGAACTACAAAGTGCACCTATATAGTAAGTGGAGCTGATAAAATGGACAATGAGCATAGAAACAAGGAGTTGGTCATCATCTTATGCCTGATCGGTATATATCCATTACAACATATACATTACAACTTGTCATTTGCCTGGAGTGTTCAAACTTTTGCATATGACTGTTTGTAAGTTATTATGATATTGGATTTATTACCCAGCACTGTCCTCATCCTTTGGTGAATTCTGAATGTTTATTGAAGGTTTTTTTTCATGTTCCCCCCCTTTAGAGCATGCAGAGGCAGACACGTTCTTCTGTTTCACCAACCTGATGTCAGAGAACCGGGACAATTTCATCAAGAGCCTGGACGACTCGCAGTGCGGAATAACATATAAGATGGAGAGTGTCTTCTCCATGCTCAAAGAGAAGGATGTGGAGCTCTACATGAAGCTGGTGAGCATCCCTCTCAAACCCAGTCACGCCAACAGCAGTAGGAGTGTTTGTGTTTGAAACATTAATCTGTTTTCGTTTGTTTTTTCATTATTTCTCTTAGTTTCTGTCTGTCTTCTTCTTATCTTTTTCTGTCTGTCTCTATTTTTGTGCAATATCGTATTGCATCATATGTACCACACCTTGCACATAAGTTTATATTCACTATTGTTTTTATACCTCTTTTCAGAGGTGACATTTACTCTGTTACATTTCCTTAAAGTGCTCATATCCAGCACTGTTAGTGGCTTTAAGCAGTTTGGGCAGTTGTTTAGGGCCCCACAAGTGCATAGTGGTTGGTTTTTATTTTTGTTTTTTGTTTTTTTGGGTGTCAATCAGGATATTAGAAGAATATCTTTCGAAAAATATTTTATGAAGATATCAATTACCTTTCTTCCAAGAAATAATGTATGCCACTTAACTATTTTTATTATTATATTTCCACATATATAATTTATTTAGATTTATTAGTTTAATTTCTATTCATTTTTATTATTATAAACAAACAGTTCAGTCATATAAACTTCACAGAAATGAATAAAGGTCATCTATACGGTCATATAAACACCCCCAGTCAAATGACATGTTGTTTCTAAGAGAAAACAAGTTAACTCATCCTCTACAGGGAACACACTGTAAAAAAATTATATTTCCTGCAAATTTTAGTGCACAATTTCTATTTATTGTGTTGAGTTTAATATATTGGGGTACAAATTGTAAATAATAATTTTTTTCAACCAGTAAAAAAAGTTAAATTCAGCAAATAAACAGTAATTGTGTATTAAAATGTGCAGTAGTGTGTTCTCTGTAGAGGATGTGTTCACTTATTTTCATATGTCATTTGACCAGGGGTGCCTAGACTTTTGCATACAACTCTGTAGGCATTATAGAAGTGAAGGATGCTTTAATTTATTTTTGCATGCAAAATCATACAGTTCAGGTGGGTGGGAGACCCCCAAGGGTGGTGTTACTTTCAATTCTTAACTTTTCTCTCTTTTATTTTCTTAGTTTTTTCCTCCCTCTGCATGTCCTGTATGTTTTATGCGTTCTGCCAGCTGTTGATTTGTCTGTTCCAGTGTACTTCCAGCTTTCCAACGTTGCTCTTGTAAAGTGATCTTGGGTTTAAGAAGGGAACTTTAATATTATTATTATTAAGGTATTTTGCATGTATATGTGTTACATACATGTAGTAATATAATATATAATATGTGTAGTTTAATAAATTCTTTGTATGTGTAACAAACATAGCGGCATAAAATGAATTAAAACAAGGTTCCTGATTCTCCCTCTTTCCTCTCTCTCCCTCCAGCAAGAGCAGAACATAAAGCCACAGTACTTCACTTTCCGCTGGCTTACTCTGCTGCTCTCTCAGGAGTTCCTGCTGCCGGATGTTATCCGGATCTGGGATTCACTCTTTTCTGATCAGGATCGCTTTGACTTCCTCATCCTCGTCTGCTGCGCCATGTTAACGTAAGAGCCACACAATCAAAGCCGCCTTTGTTTCTGCTCTTTTCGCTACATAATTCATACATTTTCTTTCTGTTAATGCTGTGCTTCATTGTCTGGGTCTGTTCTTGAGCTTTGTAAAGCTACCTTGCACTAACACATTATTATTGTTGTTATTATTATTATAATTAGTAGTAGTAGTAGTAGTAGTATTAAAATCATTATTAACATTATTATTATTATTAATGTACTGGGGTTCAGCCTAATGTGTTGATTGTTAGGCAACAGTGTGTTCCCACATGCAATACTGTCCAAAAGTCTTAAGCAGCCAAGAAAACTACTTTAAAAACTATATTTTTGCCAGTAAAAGTAGTCTATATCATTAGAATAAATAAAAAAATCAACTTAAATATAGTAAAATGCAACAAAGATGTTTGGTTTTTAAAAAAGATATTAATATCTTGGTCAGACGAATACAGTTAGGTTTGGTTCCTGACTCTCACTGCACTCCAGCCGTTACATATGTTGGTTCATTTCCATCAGCAGCACCAGATTTAATTTAATGAAGTATTGATTAGACAAACTTGGTATTGTTACTGGGCAGGTTTGTAAATGCTGAAGCTATTTGTTTGTTTGAAATTGTTGTATCGTTATTGTTTTTATACAAAAATAAATGCTTACTGTCCAGATAAACATTTTACATCATTCTCTCAAATGACCTTTTGGACATTTGCACAGTGCTGTATTTTCACGTTTCTCATGCCCTGTTTTTATTTCTGCAGTTTGATCCGGGATCAGTTGCTAGCAGGTGACTTTACAATGAACATGAGATTACTCCAGGTACAGTGCACACACAAATGTACACACTTTTGCTTTCTTCACATGATTAACATATTATTAGGGGGCTTTGTAGAGTATAGATTAGAAGTATTGCTACAGGTTATATAGGTTTGTGTTAGATTATGGATTGGAAGTGTTGTTACAAGTGTTTAAATAAGTGTTTCACTGATACTGATACTGTATTGGTATCGGCACTGATACTGGCACTTAAACTCTGTATCGGTATCAGTGATGGGGATACCGATACCTATGACAGATACCACGCAGATACCAGATACCATTCTGACGTGTGCATGTGCACCAGTATTTTGGTGTTCAGAACAACGGAGCCGCTTACCTGAACAGCTGAGCAGCTTCTTTCAGTAATCACTCGTCTGCCGCTGTGTGGTCACTTACATGTTATTGAGAGCGGAAGGAACCGCCGGACTCTCAGTGCAATGATAGTATTTAGCCTTGATTTAGCCTTTTGCATAGCAGCCCGCTAGCCAGGCCTGTGCGCCCACTTTCTTTAGCATTTAATAAATCTAATCCAACAAGTAAATATCATCTAGCCAAGCCGAGTGTGTTTTATTTGTGATGCAGAACATAGATTTTACCAAACTAAAATATTTTAAAAATGTGATAGTATAATTATCAGGACTTATATGTGAGTTATGTTGGATAGAGTTAGTATCGGTATCAGTACTCGGTATCAGCCAACATTTAAAGGATCAGGTATCGGTACCGGAAGGGAAAAAGTGGTATCAGTGCATCTCTATTTTAAAGCAGTGGTTCTGAAACTGATGATCCCCTTTTTTTCCTCTACCCATGTGTGTTGTGAGAGTGAAAATGTGGACCTGAGTAACGGTTTGAGAACCACTGATGTACATTAGAGATTTGATTATAGATTACAAGCACACAGTCACACACCTTTTGATGTTTAGGAAAAATGAATCAGATTGTTTATCCATGTATTACAGTTGGCTTCTTCAGTCTGGCACTGAAACTATGAGGCTAACAATTAATAGAAGCTTATGTATATAAATATACAAAAGTATGAACAAAATTCAAGCTTCTTTTGTCTGTGTTAACAGATAACACTGTCAGAAACCACGTAAGCAAGTCTATTTGACATAAATTAACAACTCAACACGGTTTTGTGATGAGTGTGTGTTATTTTAGGCATGCAGTTTGCACAATGCTAATTGGTGGGCTATATGCTTCCGTTACTTGTTAGCTACATTAGCTTTATATCCACAGTACGAAACCAAAGAAACACCAAACATCTTGGCCAATTGACTACATAACCTGTGAATCTCTCTTGTTTGTCTGATAGGATTACCCCATATCTGACGTACACACCATCCTGATGAAGGCCAAGGAGCTGCAGGACAGCTCGTAGCCGCCACAGGGCGCTCCAGGGAGAGTAACCATGGTAACCGGTAACCAGGATGACAGCGGTGCCCCGTTGCACCCTGGGAGGGGAGGGATGCCACCTTTGCCATTGCAATTAAAGAGAACTTTAAGCCTCGGGCTGTCCCTCTCACAGTCAGACAGCGTTTGTGGTGGGTGGGGAGCAGCAGAGAGAGGGGGGCGACAGGGGGGGTTCCAGCTTTTTATTGCACTGAACACTTGAAAAATCAAACATATACATGGAGCAATGTAAACAACAACACTCACTAAACAGAGGCAAAGTCCTTAAGTGTCCATACGTACGAAACACTCCGTAAACTCCAAAAAAATGTGGCTTCTTTTCTTCTTTCTCAGATTTGAAATGAAGGGTTATTTTCCAGGTGTTTCTTAATTTTGATTGTTTTTTTATCAACCCAAGGTATTTGTTATGATCTTTTCTCTCTATTTTTCTCCTTCTTATTATTTTTCTTTTTGGAACAATTTACAGAGGTGTGCGTTTTTCTTCGGTTTTGTTGTTTCATCGTGGCTGTACTCGTGTGCTTGGAGAGAAGAAGCGTTTAAGGGGTTTGAACGCAGGGGCTGTGCCTTTTTTTTCTCTCCAAGATAGGAGCTGCCAGATAAACGACACCACAAACACACAACACAAAGTGCTCTTCTCGTGTCAGACAGGGAGTGGAGACGTTTATGCTAGCCTGCACAGCCAAGCCTATATTACTGGAAGCCAACACTATCTCCACAGCAATAGGGTTTATTATTAGTAGTATTATTATTATTATTATTTTTAACACATCCATGATTTCACCATTCACGTTCACTGTGTCACTGAAGTGAATCACTATTGTTTTACTGCATGCATGTGGCCAGTGTGCTGTTGTTTTTATCATTTCTCTCTGGTTCTGTAGCTGTTATAGATGAATATGGCTCATAATATAAACCAGACATGAATCAACAAGCTAAGCATGTCAGCCTGTAGTGAACTAACGTTTGCTTTTAGTCTCAGTGTTTACTAATCGCCTACTAATCACAGTCATGCGTTACTGTATACAGTAAGGCCTGATTTGAGCTGCTTCAGCATTGTTATTGGACGATGCAGGTTAACAGCACCGTCTTTCTTACCATCCTGTTGTCTTCGATGATTGTCTGCAAGACAGCAAAAGAATGTTTACAGTCTGTTTTATGTACATCCCGTCATAATTGATCTATCCATGCTCTACCCACAAATGCCGTGGACAGTCTTAACTGAATGCTGGCAAAAATCCTATTTAACCTAATTAGAGACTGTAGTGCACATTGGAGTCGCAACGTAATGCTGAGTTCGCAGTTTAAAATGCTCCCGAGCTCTGCTTTAGCTGTTACACACCTGAAAGGTCTGCATCTATCCCAACACACGTGTTCACGCACACACAGTCAGTCGTATGCAAAAGTTTGGGCACCCCTGGTCAAATGATGTTGTGTTGATTTTCTAAGTGAAAGTAAGTTAACACATCCTCTATAGAGAACACACTGCTGTACATTTTAACATTCAACCTCAAATATCAACCAATTAGTCTAACATGAACTTGTTTTGTACAAGAAATTAGCACATAATGGTGGCAAATTAAGCATAATGTGTCTGCAGTGTGTTCTTTTTTTTAAGCTTGCGAGTGGACCATTGTATTTTGTTTATTCTTTATTCTTTATTTGGATCCCTATTAGCTTGGTTGCTAGTCTTCCTGGGTTCCACGCAAGAGCAGTTACAATAAAAACATCTTTAAAATCATCCTGTATCATAAACGAGACAAAAAAACAAACAAAACTCAAGAATAAATCTAGTACATCAATAAATCAAAAATTAATAATACCACAATAACGTCTATATGAGGTTCATCAAATTTTGTTTAAATAACTTAAAACAAAATTAAATTAAAATCTACTTATAATCTGTTTGATGTTTGTAGGGAGCATATTCCAAGCTAAAGAACAGTTTTCTTCATACAATTTGATTGTGGACTTGGTACCACCAACTGACCTGACTCACTTGAAGTGACAAGACAAAAATGACAAAAGCCTGAAAATACTAGTTTTTCCACAAAAAAAAGTTGGTGTATTATTATTTCTAATAACATTATGCACAAATAACAGAAGACTAAACTTCAGTTTAGCCTCCACATGTAACCATGATAATCGTTTACGCATGAAGAGCTAATCTGGCTGCTCTGTTCTGTACAATTAAATATTTCTAGAGGCAAAATATAGTTTTTACAAAGCTTGTATTAATATTGCAGCTGTTTGGAAACATTTTACATTTTGTTCTTATAATTAGGTCAGTAATTTTTCCATTAGTTTTTATTATAAAGTGCCATCGACAGGCCACTACAGACCACTTGCTTCCCCTCAGCGTTGGCCCCAGGACACCCAGAGGGTTGTGGTCCACAGTCCAGTGGTTGAGAAAAGCTGCTGTACATGATGAGTTAACTTATTTTCACTTAAAAAGCACAACAAAACATCATTTGAGCAGGGGTGTTTAAACATTTACATACGACTGACTGTAAATATCATTTGAAATGATGTATTCTGAATGTACGTTCTCTGTATCCTCTAGCTAGGATAGCATAAAGCAGTATTTTTCATTTTAGATGTTGTGTTTATCATAAGCTGTTTTCACACCAAGTTTTAAAGTACTGAAGCTTTCACATCAAGTCCTATGCAGACACTCAGTCCCATTCTGCTAAAAAGTTCTCACAGGAGCTACAGCGCTGTGTAAACGTGGCCTGGTTCCAGATTAGACGAGCAAACCAACTACTGTGAAAGACACCGTTACAGTTAAAGGCTTTTTTTTAAAACCTTTTAATTTTCTGTCTGTAAAACACAGACTGATTGTGAGAAGGCCTTATGGTTTTGTTAGCCCTCTGGTGGTGAACAAGAAGCTGCAAAATGTCCATAGTTTTGAAAATTATCAATAATTTTTTCAGTATTTCTGCATTTTTTTTAAAAAATTGCTAATCATCCCAACTCGCTAGTTGTGCGCCACAGTTTCTAGGTTGAATGAGACTTTATGTTAAGCTTGTCCAAACTAACCACGATAACTGCAGAAGAACGTATCTGTGGGCGGAGCTTGGACAGATCAGTTGAAACTGGTTGATCATAGTCTATGGAATTATGGAATTAAATCACATGAATATGGAAATTAGACGTTGTCCGCCATGTTGTTCGAGCAATTATAAGAAACTAATTATTGTTGTACTTAAAAATGCAGCTCACGGTTTGTTAAAGGGAAATTCCACCAATATTTTGAAATTTCGACATTATTTAGTCACTGACATAGACGGCATTACACAAAGTCATTCAGAGTAATTTGGTGTGAAAGGATGCATTGTAGAGAAACTTCTCGACTCAATTTCTTTACAGTGGTGGTGAGAGGAACCAGGGGTCATGATGTCTACAATGCAAATATAGCCATTTTATTTACCCTCCCAACCAACCAGTGAACCTCCACATGACCTCTGAGTTTTTGTGATGTTGATAAGGATAAAATAGTGGTAAATCTGGAAAAAATACATTTTCTTCCAGCACTGTTTTGCTTTCTAATGTCCTGCCTGTACCTCTCCACCATGAATGTATATTTAAACAATATGGTTTAGGCAAAAACCTCAGAACTATTGTAAAACTATCACTGCATTTTCATGCACTTAGTAATCCGTTCATAATCGGATTTCTGCAGTTATCTGATTGTTTAAATGGTCATGTAAACAGTATACTCTGAAATCTGATTAAGAAATCTGATAAATAGAGCTGGATTTTAGCTCAGCAATCAGATTTCTTAGTGCATATGAACTCTTACTCTGATTTCTTTCGGATTTCTCAGTCTGTGCATGTGTGAAAACAGACTGCGGTACCGGAAATAAGCGAGCAGCATCAGCGTGAGACGCAGCAAAACACTTTTGGAGCGATGCTGAAAACAACTACATGCTTGATGAAATGAAGGATTTAAATATTCTTCATCTTCTAGATGATATTTGTTCATAGTTTTAGGTGTCAAAAGTGTTCAAAGTGTTTGTTCTTTAAAAAAAAAAAAAAATGAAAAAAATCGTGGCATGAAGTTTGAGTTTTACCTTACATTTATGTCAGGTCGTCTTCTGTGAGTTTATTGGCTGGTTGCAAAGCAGAAACCTGATTACTGCCTGATTCACGTAGACCCAGAGTTTCCCCATTATCTGATTACTCAAGTGCATGTAAATACGTTGATCGGATTACTGACAATCTGATTTTCTGCAGTTATCGGATTATTAAGTGCATGTCAAAGCACTCTGTCACTCTATGCATCGGACAGTGTATTCATAAACATTTCATGTTATAACATTCTGTGAGGGAGCTTTCAGAGCCGTTAAACTCTTCAGATGTCTGGTTCCTTTCATTGCCATTGTAAACAAATCGGACTGAGCATGTTTCTCTAGAAGGGAGCATTTCACACCAAACCACTCTGAATGACTTTGTTAACATTCTAACTAATTAAACAGTTACATGTTTTTTTTTAATCAGTGGGATTCCCCTTTAAGGTGAATGTGTCGAGCCCATTTGGTTTCCAAGAACTGTTGTAGCAGAAGGTTTTATTGTGGTATGATTTTCTCTCTCTCTGTCTTTTATGTCTATTATGATTATTTTAACACTAAAAGTGTTTTGGGGAAACTGGACTTTATGGAGTGGAGGATGTGGGTGTTTTTTTTTGTTTTTTTTTCTTCTTATTGTAAAAGTATTGTTTATGTATTAACCCATGTTAAAGTATGTGTTAGCTTATTAATCTCATTATCATATTTTATGTTCAGTCACTATTCACATCCATCTTTGTTTCATGTTAATCAAACTGTATCTGTGTGTTTTATTTGTGAGAGAAATGCGATCAAAGCCAACTTTGAATGAGTTTCCTGACTGCAGTTTCATTTCAGCTCGAGTTTAGGGCCGTACGAAATCCATTAAACATACATTTTTTTTATATATGTAGTCAGGCTATCTGTGTCTGGCCAGTTGGGCGTTTATCTCCAAGTCAGAGGCGTTTCCCTCACGCTTCTCCACGCTGAACTCTTTCATTGCGTTAATGCGTTTGTAAGGCGTTGTTGCCAGGCCAGCCAGGCTGATAATCACTCATATCAGCTTCAGGCCTCAGCAGGTTTGAGTAGCAGTTGTGCTCAGCATTTTTCTTAAACGCACTGCCACCTTTCTGTGCAGTTTTCCCCCCTCACTTAACACCACTACAGTCAGCAGCTTGTGACCGAAAATAAATAAATAAGCAAATAAACAAACCAGCAGAATGATGATTTGTAAATTATGCTTACAACGTAACATTGTGCTTTAGAAAAGCCTTGAAGGGGAATTCCACCACTTTTTAAAATTGTATAAACTCATTTACAGTCAGTCAGTTTCTCTAAAAGCTTTTAAAAGTTAGTAAAATTCCCTTTTAAGCTACGTTCACATGAACTTTACTTTCCAGTGAAAAGAGACCTTTAAAGCAGGGCTGTCCAGTTTTACCCACATATGGCTGTTATGGCTGCAAGTTTTTATACCACGCAAGCTGGAGCACACCTGATTCCACTTGTTTCATCAGTCTTCAAACATTTCATCATGTGTGTTCCTACTTTGCTGGAATGAAAACCTGCAACAACACCGGCCCTTTGTGGATAAGACTGGATATCTCTGCTTTGTAAGCCTCAATGTGTTATGCTGTACATGTCCAGTACTATTAAACTATGCTGTAAACTAAGCTGAACACCTTATTCTTGTTGAAAATAGACAGAATTCCTCTGCTAGTAAGTTGCGCATCAAATGGTTGCTCTCGCTTGTCGATCGTCTTATTTTCTTTAGGACTGACCCCACTGCAACCATGTGACCATCACAGTGCAACAATGACAACCTACTAATAGAGGGATTTTAACTATTTGCCATGTTTTTTTTATAATAAACTAAACATTTACACTTGGTTTGTACATCGTTGCTAAGGCGTATGGGACATGTATACTTCTGTAACGCATAGAAGTCTTAACAGTCACAATTCCCTTGAAAGTAATAGGTTAAAAAATAAAAGGTTTCATTAGCATAAAATGGCTGTTGGGCATATTTGCTTCAAGTTATTAAAGTGTCTTTCTTGGTGTGACCTCACAACAAAGGGATAAAATGCATGGGGTTTGGCTTTATTTTCAAGATAGCACTGCTATGTTAGTGTGTGATTGATTAGTCTATATATATATATATATATATATGTATGTATGTGTGTGTGTGTGTGTGTGTGTGTGTGTTTGTGTGTACTGCAAACCAACAAAATTCAAGAGTGTTAATAAGGTTTGTCCCCATTTGCTGCAGTAACACCCTGGGAGGGGTAGGCCTTATATCGGAACATTGCTGTGAGGATTTGATTGAGCATCAACTCAACCCAAAGATACTGGATGGAGCTCTATCACTCCAGAGAACACAGTTCCACAGCTCCACTGCTCCACAGTCCAATGCTGGGAGGCTTTATACCCCTCTAGCTGATGCTTGGTATTGGGCATGGTGACCTTAGGCTCATGTGCAGCTGCTTCAGAGCATCCCTTTCTATTGGTCGATGCTTTTCTATGGAGATTATACAAGCTGTATATGTGCAGTTGTGTCAGCAAGGGGTGACCTTTAGAATTAGAAGGCTGTCTGGATATTTATGGACATACAGTGTATATATGAGTGCCTTGTTCTTAGATTAAATGGTTTGTGTGTTGTAGCTTTGTGTATTATAATAGAGCATCACCGTAGTGTTGGTGATTAGTGATGACATCCAAAGAATGTTTGTCTGTGGAGGCTGGAGGTCAAGGAGAATGAACAAGTAGGACAAAACTAAAGCCATGATTGAAATGGATCCCTGTTTGCATTTTTTGGCATTACGAATGTCTAACTTTTGTAATCATAAAATCTGTAAAATCATAAAATTCCAGAGTGAGTTTGAGGGCACTACATTCTCCTACAATGCATTCGTAATTTCTAGTAAACACTGTAGGTCACTACGGCAGCTGAACATGGACCTACGTGCATTGCAAGTCTTGTGTTACTAAAGAGGGGACAGAGGAACATCAGCTAACACAGCAGTTCTCAAACTTTTTTAGGCCTTCTTTGTGGACAGTAAGTGCCGCAGCAAAAACAGCCCGTTTCAAATTGTTTCTGTGATGTCCTGAGAACAAACTCATTGATATATTGACCTATAACAGTTTAGCTCCGCCCATTCACAGTGAAGTTATAAGGAGAGTTTCAGCTCTGAGCAGAGCCGGTTTATGAGGAGTCTGGCCACTTCCTATTTCCCCTGTTACATCAAAAACAGGACTGGAAAACACCAGAGGGCGTCCGCGAGTGAGTCCTCAATGAATGGGAGTAAATGGAGCTAAATGGCTAAAAATGAAAAGTTAAAATTGTTTCTAATCACTCACCCAGAACTTTCCTTTAATTTTAGACGGTAGAAGAATGTATTGCATTAAAAAAGGCAAAGAAAACTTACCTCTATGTTTCCTTTTATCTACAACAAATGGGTTTGGGGCAGCAGGACACTAGCGTTATTGCTACTGAGTGCTGATCGGTTGGCGAGTGGAGTAGCTCATTGGCTCTTCGGGCTCACTGACGTTGTGAACGTGCGTGAGGCGCTGCTTTAAACTCCTATAACTCGAGTTTAAAAGCGCTCAGAAATATAACAGTGATGTTAAATGATGTTTCATACGGTTCTGTGTTCAAGAAATGAATGTATTCTTTTACATTAAATATGTTGAAGCAGTTATAAACTATGATTTTGCTCAAATGCTTCATATTAACCGATTCATTTTGGATTCGCTTGGGAGCGCCCTCTAGTGTTTGAGGAACACAGAAGACATTACAGAGTGGTAATTCTCCTCTCTACGAGTTGAGCACTTTTAGAATGAGGCAAAACACAGGGCAACCAATCAGAAGACAGATTGTTTTACATATATCTATGTGTTTAACACACGGTGGCGCAGTGGGTAGCGCTGTCACCTCACAGCAAGAATGGCCTGGGTTCGATTCCCAGCCAGGCGACAAGGGTCATTTCTGTGTGGAGTTTGCCTGTTCTCCCCGTGTCTGCGTGGGTTTCCTCCCACAGTCCAAAAACATGCGGTCAGGCCAACTGGACATGGTAAATTGCCCCTAGGTGTGAATGTGTATGTCTGTCTGTCTGCCCTGCGATGGATTGGCGACCTGTCCAGGGTGTATCCTGCCTTCCGCCCAATGACAGCTGGGATAGGCTCCAGCACCCCACCGTGACCCAGAAGGATAAGCGGTTTAGATGATGTATGTATGGATGTAAGTGTGTTTAATTCGACAGGGTAAAGAAGGGCTGAAAAATGGCATGTATGAAATGAAGTGATCATTTTTGGTACACAAAAATACACCAATGTTATAAATGGATCTCAATGGGAAAAAGTAAAATACTAGAAAAATGTAGGAGATGGGCCCTTTAAATGGCCAGAGTGAGTGCTGGGATGAAAGAAAGGTCAGTCGTTGTTTGATTGTGGACTGTTGATACGGCCTGTGCTTAGTTACTATCAGTGACGTGTCCACTTTATATCAGAGGCTTTAAGAACTGAAGCTGCTCCTCCTCGCTCGTCTGTTTTCACTGTCCAGAGTAAAAGCCAAAGACTTAGATCATCTCTCTCTCTCGCTCTCTCTCCGTCTCTCCCTGTGCCCCCTTCCTGCAGTTCTCCTCCTACTCATCCTCCTCAGGACGGTTGCGTAACTCCGTTCTCTCTCAGTGTGAGATTGCAAACACATGGCGCTGAGTGTTTTTACAGAGAGTTGGGTTCTAGAGCAGTGAGGTCAGTGTGACTCTGAAGGAGAGAGGGAGGGAGGGATGTGGGGGTGGAGAAGTACGACAGTTGTACACTATATTCCTGAACATTTTAGCTAAATGTTAAAAAAAAAAAGAGTGAAGAGAAAAGAAGCAACACTGTGCTATTAGATACAGAAGCGTTGGCCCTTCTTCAGCAATGCCATAACCATCTGTAGCCGGGGGTCCGAGACCACATAGCTGACCTTTCTCTCTTTCTCTCTGTAAGACCCCCCCCCCTTTCCCTCTTCACTCAGCACAATACTAGCCAGTATGGGCATCTGTTAGCTGATGTAACAGTTGGCATTTAGTGATCTCCTCTAAGGTCCGATCCCGTTTCTTATTTTTACCCCTACCCCTTGTTTTCGAGTGTCTCCTTGCCCCTTGGAACTGAGTTGTAAGATGTAGTGGTTGAAATCTTCCCCTACTTTTATTTGACAACTCTCAAATTAAAAAGAGCATTACTGCATTAACAGCTACGAGCGCTGCTCTGTAGACGACCCTGCCAGTCTGCAGTGACAGCAGAGGAGGGTAAAGTTCAGCTCCTCACTGCTGGGCTTTAGTTACATTTAGGGCATCATATGCCTTAAAAGAGGGGGACAATTATTTATTATCACCCAACTCTAATTCTTCTGTGATATGAAGCTGAAGTCTTGTTTGAACTTTCCCATTCCACCTTAAATGGAGCAGCATTTGTGACGCCCGAGGTGCCAGAATGTAACTGCTGCACCATTTAAGGTGGAACAGGAATTTTAGCTAGCTAGCTACCGAGACTTCAGCATACTGCTAGAGACTTTAAAGCTACTTTTAAACTACTTTTATGCTTGTTATGAAGAAAAGGACCATAATACACTGAAACAACATTAAACTAAGATAATACAGTGGTTATCGTAATTTTTTAACTGAGAAAATTCTCACATTTGTGGGTTTCTTTGGTCGCTTGTGCCGCCATGTTGCCAGTTTTTCTTTTTTTCTCATAACACTGTTTGGAGTGTGACTCTGAAAAACCTCTGTTTGGAGGGGCTATATGGCTTCGAACTACCACTGTATCTCAGCAACAATCGGGCCACCCTACCCCTAGACGAGAACGTGCAAAACGGAGGGCTAAGGGCTAAGCGGTGGGGAAAACTGAGTATGATTGTTGTGATGGAACTTGCGGTTGTTTAGTGTTCTTTAAAGCTGCATTATGTAGGTTTTTTGTTAAAACAGAAGGAATCCAGTTACTGAATTGGTTTAAAATATGCTGTGAGTGCGCTGCTGCGAGTCGCCCTTTAAAGCCTGAAATAACCATTTAAAAGTCAGATGCGTCGGTTCAGGACCACGTCGTACATCTTTAATATTATTAAATTATTATATTAATACGCAAACATACGTCACATGCACAGGTTCAAATAGAAGGTCCGGCTCCATGCTCAGGTCTACAGAATTAGCACAATACTGATGAAGTTATGATGACGGTAGTAGATAATTCACTCACATCCTCAGAAGACACGTCCTTCACCAAGGATGGGTTGTCTTTAAATTCTCTCTCAGTGCACTCGCAATCGTCAGATTCATCCACTCAGGGGAGGGGAAGTTACAAAATGTTGTTCCACATGTCGCAAACACCTACACAGTTCCACCAGAGAGGTCTCCAAATCCCCAAAACTTAGCATAGTGTAAGTACTGACAGTGTCCATTATGTGGTCAGAAAAGCATTTTATGACGTAATCACAATAACAATCACATACCGTCACAATAGAAGAACCCATTTTGGTGCTATATAGAACCCTTTTCAAAAAGCTTCTATACAGAACCATCTACAGCACGTTCTCCATTAAATTGAAGAACGCTTTCACAATGCAAAGGACTTTTTAATCATGCAGAGGGTTCTTTGAGTGTTCATGGTTCGATATAGAGCCATGAACACTCAAAGAACCATCTTTTTTTAAAGAGCATTTTAATTTACTGATGAGAGAATCAGCTTATTTTGCTGCTACAGCAGAAATGTTCCTCTTTAGCAGTGTGAAGATGCAAGTTTGCACAGCTGTGCTGGTTGGAGGACATCAGATTCCACATGTTTCTTTCTGCATTACAAATATTAGAGCTTGAAACATTTATCAGAATCTGGCAGGACTTCAGGGTCAGGGTCACGCATAATTTTACATTCGGTTTTCTCATAGCCAAATCTCACTTCTTCAACAGATTTTACTCTGCTTTAGTTTCTCTCCTTTAAAAGATTTTACTCTGCTTTAGTTTCTCTCCTTTAACAGATTTCACTCTGCTTTAGTTTCTCTCCTTTAACAGATTTTACTCTGCTTTAGTTTCTCTCCTTTAACAGATTTCACTCTGCTTTAGTTTCTCTCCTTTGAAAGATTTTACTCTGCTTTAGTTTCTCTCCTTTAACAGATTTCACTCTGCTTTAGTTTCTCTTCTTTGAAAGATTTTACTCAGCATTTACCTGCTTTGGTTTCTCTCCTTTAACAGATTTTACTCTGCTTTAGTTTCTCTCCTTTAACAGATTTTACTCTGCTTTAGTTTCTCTCCTTTAACAGATTTTACTCTGCTTTAGTTTTTCTCCTTTAACTGATTTTACTCTGCTTTAGTTTCTCTCCTTTAACAGATTTTACTCTGCTTTAGTTTCTCTCCTTTAACAGATTTTACTCTGCTTTAGTTTCTCTCCTTTAACTGATTTTACTCTGCTTTAGTTTCTCTCCTTTAACAGATTTTACTCTGCTTTAGTTTTTCTCCTTTAACAGATTTTACTCAGCATTTACCTGCTTTGGTTTCTCTCCTTTAACAGATTTTACTCTGCTTTGGTTTCTCTCCTTTAACAGATTTTACTCAGCATTTACCTGCTTTGGTTTCTCTCCTTTAACAGATTTTACCTGCTTTATTTTCTCTCTTTCAACAGATCTTACTCTGCTGTTTGTTCAGGCCTGATTAGAGCTCTAGCAGAGATACAGTAGTAAAGTACATGTAGAACCATCCTTTTCTTAGTTCACCAAAGGAACAGGATTAAATGTGAGAGACGTGTAGATCGTGACATTCACTCTAATCCATCAGTTAATAATTCATGCTCTCATGTTGTGATGAAGAGATGAGAGAGGAAAACAGGGCTTACAGAGTCAGGATTAGAGAATCCTTCAGTGCCAGGTAAAGGCATTCTTTCAGGGTCTGTAAGTGACGCCAAAACGTTTTCCCCTTAAAGGGCCAATATCACGGAAAAATTAGCTGATTTTTTTATTACTTCTGATTGTAGTATGTAAAGACTACGCTGCAAAAAAGTCTGTTTCATTGTTATGATTTCTTAAAAACACTTTATTTATGTACGTCCGTCTATTCAGCCTGCATCAGTTTAGCCCCGTCCATTCATAATAGTTATAAGGAGTGTTTGAGCCTAGACTGCTTAATGAATGAAGCAATTAAAGCAGAGATCAATTACATCAGTCTTAAAGGCACAATAATGAAAAAGTCTGTTTAGTTCTGAGGGAACAGTGCAGTTGGAAAGTGGTAGTAGATGGGCCTCAAGCTCAGTTGTTACCTTAGAGAAGAGCAGAATTGTAGCTCTACATTGTGAACTCCAGAACAGCTGCAGTGGCAACTTGCTCGTTTCCTCGTCTGCTGATCGTCTGAGATCGCCTTGTGCCTTTGGTCGCTTAACATGGCAAGAAAACTTTGACAGGAAAGGGCCGTTAGACTTACATGCAGATGAACCAATCGCAGACCGTTGTTTCAGTCTCGCTTACTAGCTTTTAAACACCTTAAAGAAAGCTTACATAGCTTTTAAATAGGTAATGTTGCGAACTAAACAAGCTTTTTTTCACTCCAGTAACTATACAGTTGCATGCAAAAGTTTGTGCGCCCCAGGTCAAGTGATGTTTTGTTGTTTTTCTAAGTGAAAATAAGTTAAAACAGTTTGTTTTTATGTACAGTTACTGTTTGTTTCCTGACTTCAACATATTAGGGAAAAATATGGCCTGTGCAAAAGTTATAGCACATTTAATATCTTATTTATTCCCAACATATTCATCTCAGTAAATAAATAGAAATTGTGCTCTTTAATGCTGTATTTAAGTTTGTACCCTGTACAGGCTGTGTTAACTTACTTTCACTTCGAAAATCAACAATACATGTCATTTGACTGGGGGTGTTCAGACCTTTGCATATGACAGTATCTTTCCGAAAAGCAAACTTCTATATAGTGCTATTCAGTTCCTCTGTTGAATGCAGAGAAAATGGAATAATAATCAAGTTTTTCTGCTGCAGTGCTTGTTTTATTGAAACAATATAGTGTTATTAATGATTAGTGAAGGCCCCCATAGAAAACTTGGTTTTGAATCAAGCTGTGGTGCTGGATGATGTTGAGTGATGTGCAGTGCCCCCAGCTGTTGTATTTTGACCTTATGAACCTCTTATGTCTTTAAAGCTGTCTTATTAAGTGCACATCAACACATTCTTACTGTTTGGATCATTTATTTCTCAGCCTTAGAGGGCACCGATTTTTCATAATTCAATGGTTAAAATGTGTGTCAGTCAGAGCGGTTTGGTGTGAAATGATTCATTGTAGAGAAACCCATATATATATATATGCCCTGTGATGGACTGGCAACCTGTCCAGGGTGTTTGATGCCTTCCACCCAATGACTGCTGGGATGAGCTCCAGCACTCTCCGCAACCCAGTAGGATAAGCAGCTTAGAAAGTGTGTGTGTGTATATATATAACCATTTCGTGTTCATAACCATTTCAAATTCATAACCATTTCGTGAGGGAGCTTTTAGAGCTATTAAACTCTTCAGACATCTGGTTCCTATCACCACCACTGTGAACAATTCTGGCTCGGTAAGTTTCTCTAGAACGAAGCATTTCACACCAAACCACTCTGAATGACTTTGTTTACATCTTAACCATTTAATTACGCTGAACTTTTAAAATCCGGGGTCAGGGTTTGCCATTATTAAAACGCAGAAAATAGAACTAATAGCTAAAAACAAACCGCTTGGCAACAGCGACACCACTGTACGCATTAAATCATTCATGTAATGCTCATTATTAAATGTATTGTGAAAAAGTATCACACAACACAACACAAAATGTCCAAACACTTTCACACTTCTTCCCATCGTATCCCAAATGTAGTCGATCAGCCAAGACATGTCTGGTGTCTGATTTTGCTTTTTCAGTTAGTGAAGGACTTTGTTTGCATCTTAACCATTTAATTATGCAGAATATTTTTGAAAAATCAGTGGAATTCCCCTTTAAGTGTATGTGTAAGTGGATGGAAAAATGCTGGTCATTTTTATGTTTTATTATAAAGATTACAGTACAACGTTTGAGCATCTGGCACCAGTTTATTTCATTACAATGTTTGATTGTATGTGTTTTTATTGGGTTTGGGTGAGGAGGGGATTTAAATGATAATAATAACAGCCTCTGTTGCTTTACTGTCATTTAACAAACATTCTGGTCGCTGTAATTTAACTTTTGAATTGTAACTTTGTATATTAACCCTTGTGTGGTGTTGATGTTGTTGTTACTCAGTGGTCTGGTGGACCCACCACATTATTGGCCTTTTAAATCAATAAAGCCATAACAGTTTATGTAAAAATACCAGATGTTTAAAATATCACAAGTGGTCAGCATAGGGTTCTCCTTTAGCAGCTGTAGCCAGTCAGCAGCCTGTCCATGTTGTCCACCCTCACACACATATATAGAAACACAGACACTAACAGCAGGCCATGTAGGAGGAGAACAGAGTGAAGGACACAGCACCTCCACACTTTTACTCCCCGCGGGTTCAGCCCAACACCACGTGTGTAATATAAATGTGTGGGGGGTGAACAGAGTGAAGACACTGAAAATGGGTTATTTTATATGTTCTTCACAGAAAATGAGCAAAGGCCAAAAATCTGAGGTTGAAATAATAATAAATGACATAATTTTTTTCTTTTGGTAAACATTGAAAATAGGTCCCACAGACCCCGAACACCACACAAGGGTTAATCAGTGGATGTAGAGGAAGAAATGATGTAGCGTTTTTGAAGAAATAAATAATCCACTCGCTCCTTTTACGTCCCTCGCATTTATATATTTCATGTCATGTGTGTTTAACCTCCTTGAGTGTGTGAGCCTCAGTGTGGGTTTCTGTGAGTGTGTGTGTGTGTGTGTGTGTGTGTGTGTGTGTGTGTGTGTGTGTGGTTTGTGTTTTTTCCTTTTTCTTTTATTTGCATGTGGAAAGGTTTTGTATAAACAGACATAGATCTTAGTGTTGAAGTTATCTATCTGTTTTTACAGTGTTTGCATTATGCACAATAAATATTACAACCATGATCCCTGTTTCTGCTGTGTCTTCTTCACTTTCTTCTTCTCCATCTTTTACATCATTCCAGCCATCTTTTCTCACTTCACTCCACCTCTAGCGCTTTTCCACCTCTTTCTTTTCTTCTGCCACTTTTGCTCTTTTTTAGGAGTCTCCTCTATATAAAGAGCCAAATACATAGTCATGTTCAAAAGTTGGAACACTTCCTGTCAAACGACATTTAGTTGATTTTCTAGGTGAAAATAAGTTAACACATCCTCCACAGAGACACACTTAGATATGACATTTTTCTGCACAATTTCTACAACCCCAATTCCAAAGAAGTTGGGGCGCTGTGTAAAATGTAAATAAAAACAAAATACAATGATGTGCAAATCATTTAAACCCTATATTTCATTGCAAATAGTACAAAGACAATATATCAAATGTTGAAACTGAAAAAATGTGTTTTTTTTTTTAATATTTGCCCATATTTGTTGGAATGGGGGCCACAAAAGGCTGGTAAAGTTGAGTAATGCTAAAAAAAACAACTGGTGGTTAATTGGCAACAGGTCAGTAACATGACTGAGTATAGAAGAGCATCCCAGAGAGGCTGAGTCTTTCAGATATTAAGATGAGGAGGAGGTTCACCACTCTGTGAAAGACTGCTCAAGCAAATAGTGCAACAATTCAAGAATAACGTTTCTCAACATAAAATAGGAAAGAACTTTTGCTTTTCATCATCTATGGTACATATTAACATTACAAGATTAAGAGAATCTGGAGAAATCTCTGTATGTATGGAAAAGGCCAAAAAAAAGTATTTGCTGGCTGTGATCTTTGGGCCCTCAGGCAGCACTGCATTAAAAACAGACATGAGTCTGTAGTGGAAATCATTGCATGGGCTCAGAAAACACTTCTCAAAACCACTGTCTGTGAAAACAGTTCATCACTGCATCCACAAATGCAAGTTCAAAACTCTAAAACACAAAGAAGAAACCATATATAAACAGGATCCAGAAATGCTGCCACCTTCTCTGGGCCCGAGCTCATTTAAAATGGACTGAGGCGAAGTGGAAAAGTATACTGTGGTCCGACGAATCAACATTTGAAATTGTTTTTGGAAATCATGGACACTGTGTCCTCTGGCCTAAAGACCACTCAGCTTGTTATCAGTGCACCGTTCAGAAGCCAGCATTCATGACTGTATAGGGGGCATTAGTGCACATGGCATGGGTGACCTGCACATCTGTGAAGGCGCCATTAATACTGAACGATATATACAAGTTTTGGCAACATATGCTGCCATCCAGACGACGTCTTTTTCAGGGAAGGCCTTGATTATTTCAGCAAGACGATGCTAAACCATGTTCTGCATGTATTACAACAGCATGGCTCTGTATTAAGAGTCCAGGCACTAAACTGGCCTGTCTGCAGTCCAGACCTGTCACCCACTGATAACATTTGGTGCATTATGAAATGAAAAATACAACAAAGGAGACCCTGATGAGCAGCTGAAATCCTGTATCAAACAAGAATGCGAAAACATTTCACTTTCAAAACTACAGCAGGGTCTCCTCAGAGTGTTGACAGAGTGTTGTTGAAAGAAGAGGTGATGAAACACAGTGGTAAACATGATAGGTAGATCACTTTATTAATTAATATTAATTAAATTAATATTATGAATTTATTAAAGTCGTCTACTACAGCAGCACAAAGTACAGTAAAGAGCAAAACAAGAGCAAATATATTGCTGTACACTCTATACAGATGCATAAATAAAAGCAGTAAAGATATATAATAAAATATACTAAAACAACCATAAAATATAATGTGCAGTACGAAAATAAGTAAGTAAAATCGCATAAATATTTTGCACATGACAATGCAGTAATGCATGTCACATCCAGGGGATGAACCACTGTGGAGCGACTATACACTGTAAACGATAACCTATATCAATAGTTGTGCAATATGCATGCTGACAATGATAATGGCTGGAATTTTGCAATATAAAGTGACGTGCAGTCAGTAAACAGTGACCATATAACAATAGCATAGTATGCAATACTATACTGTAACATAGTAATATTCTATGCTACACTATGCATACTATACCCACTGGACTGGTTACAATGCAGTTAGCTGCCATAAGACTGCTATATGTAAATGAGCTCTGTTCTCACTGGCTGCCAGGTATTTTGCCTCATTCTAACGGCGGTCCAGGCTAAAACACTCCTTTTACCTTCAGTGTAAAGGGGCGGAGTTAAACTTCTGCAGGCTGAATCAGATACAGTGGCAGAGTAGACTTCTAACCACAGTGTGCCAACTGATTAACCTCTTCCCAAGCCTCTGATTGGCTGGATCAGACGCGTTCGTTAATTAAGGGGGCGGGGCAGCTTATTAGGCGCAGGTTAGAAAGTAGCTCTCTTTGAGAAGGAAGTCGCTACTTAGAAAGGAGGAGTGGAGGCTGGATATAGTGCTTGTGCCCAGTGCAGTGTGCGGCTCCGGCCAGCAGGGGGCTCCAGACAGCGCGGCGCTGTTGTTCCCCCACAGACTCCGCTCAGCCTCCTTCATTCGTTATTATTCCCGCAACGTAGCGATTTAAAGGCAAAGAATCGAGGTCAGATCTGCAGTGAGGCGGCCGCTGCAGCCCGTCGCTTCCCTTCTGGAGGAGGTACGTTTGGCTGGAGACGTCCAAAAGAGGGCGGTGTTGGTGCGGCTTGCCCTGGAGGGCGGCATCGTCGACCATCCGGGGAAGATGCACAGAGGAGCCGCAGATTTAAAGCCCCGAGAGCGGCGTGCTTTCGGAGGTTCGGGCTGAATCCGCGCCTGGGCTCTGGGCTCTGGGCTGGGCTCGGGGTTTTTTAGGGCTTCGCTCGTTTCTTTTCATTTTTTTTTTATCGTTTTCTTTCTTTTATTCCGGCTCAGGTCTCTCGCTTTTCGCCTTTGCTCATTTTTATCATTGATGTTTTTCCCCTTGTGGGAGCATCTCGGAGCAGAGCAGCGAGAGGAAGAGGAGGAGGAGGAGGAGGAGGAAGAGGAGGATGGGGAAAGGACGACTGTACACCCCGGAGAGGAAGGGCAGGGAGTGAATGTAGCCTTAAAAAAAAAAAGAAAAGAAAAGAAAAAACACACGAGCCATCGTCCATTTTGTCACTGGAGGATACGAGGGATGGATTAAAAATAGAATCCGTCGAGTTCGTCGGGGATACAGACAGAGATCTGTCATGTGGATGGGATCTAATTGTGCCAGGAACAGCTCTGAATCTCTTCTTGGTGCTTAGTGGAAGAATGGATAGATGAATCAGAAGATCAGAAGAAGAATCGAGGCCAGAAATGCTGAAGCCTGCTGAAGAGCCTGAAGAGGATCTCCAGTCTGTCACCTCATCAGTGACCTGCTTTCTCTTTAAGTAAACACACACTGGCCTGCTGTTGGGGTTTGCTTCACTGTGCGCTTTGCAGGCTTGCATTCGGCCCTCTTTTGAAAGAAGACTGCCATTCATGCTCTCATATCTTTATTATCTCCGTTATTTTGTCATATCCTCTGCTGAGTGTCAAGTGTTGGCCCTGCGCTGTCTGGAGTGTCTACATCTCATCCCTAAATCTTAAAGATATTACAGTCAGCTTGAACACCATTCTGTGGACAGGCCTTCTCAAGACCAGCATGGCACCTTGGATTCTCTCAAGGCCGGCCTAAATTCCACCTGAAGCCATCCAGATGTGGAAAGGGGGATGTTCCTGTCATTAAATGGACACGTTTAAGGTTCCTTTGACAAGCCAGGTCACTTTAGGCCAACGCTGAATGTGGATTACTGTGCCAACCCCAGGGTTAAAGGGAAGAATACACCAGTGGATCTGCAACAGTGGGCTTTTTTTCATCACAAGCTGTCTATTGTCCGCATTTTGTTTGAACTGCCCTCCGTCATCTGTCACGGACGTTTCTTTTGAGCGGCTGGGCGCCACTCTTCTCACTTTTAACACTCCGAAACCGGTCGCTGTGTTGTTCCGGACGAGTCTCAGGGTCCAACATCCAACATATGTGGAGTTTTTTGGCTTCCAAGTGCTGGAAGAGGAGTTTTAAGGGTCTTAGAGGGTCTTAGAGTAAAAAAACCCGGACAGCGAGGAAGAGGCTATGAATCCTAGATGATGATGATGATGCTGGATACACAGGTAAGCACACTTTAGATTCTGTCTGATTTGGCATACACAGTGAGAAAGGGGCTGGGAATGCACTTTAAAGGGGAATTCCACCTAATTTTCAAAATTTCTGTGTAATTCAATCGTGATGCAAAGCCATTCAGAGTGGTTTGATGTAAAATGGTTTATTGTAGAGAAACTAAGATTTTTTTTTTACAGTGGTGGTGATTGGAACCAGGGGTCACCATGACTACAATACAAATATAGCCATTTTATTTACTATCCAGAACCACCAGTGAACCTTCACATGCCTTCAGAGTTTATATGTAATGTTGATCATGATAAATTGACAAAGTACTGCATGTACATCTCCTCTATAAATGGATTTTATAAAATAAAACACATTTTAGACAAAGTTATCATAAAATAAACTCTCAAGCATCAGGCATTGTACTTGTATATATATATATATTTGTGTATAACTTTCTGTGAGGTAGCTCTTGAAGACATTAAACTCTTCAGACGTCTGGTTCCTATCACCACCACTGTGAACAATTCTGACTTATTTCCCTAAAATGTAGAAACCACTCTGAATGACTTTATGTCTTAACAACTGAATTATGCAGACATTTTATAAAATGGGTGGACTTCCACTTTAATTCCGTGCAATGTGGCATAATTGAGTGCAGTTTCCAACCAAACTGGTCTGGACTGATTCTAACAGTTCTGAACAGTATAGTTGATGATACAGCCTGTTCAATGTAGCCGGTACTGTTGAGTGTGTCTGTGAATCTGTGTCCCCACAGCTCTAGGTGGTCTGTTTGTTTTTTCCTCATGTAAACATCATCAGATAGGACTGAGAGATCGAGAGCAGGACAAACAAATGGACGCAGTTTGGACGCAGTTGCTAGAACTGATTAAAATAAATTAGCATAAGAATGCTTTCCTATTCAGACAATGGCCCTAGGCTGGGAATCATCCCTCTATAGTCTTTACAAAAAGGATTACAGGCCTGGCACGAGGCCACGTCTTTTGTATGCTGTTATGGCACGCGGAACCTGGCCGGCGCACAGTGGAGACCTGTGTGTGTGTGTGTGTTTGCACTGGTGTGTGTGTGTGTTCATCCTTTATTACATCTTCTGTACACTCTTGAAAAAGATGGTTCTTTAAGAGTTCTTTAGTAAAGACAGTGGTTTTATATGGAACCATGAACACTTAAAGAACCGTTTGCATGCTTAAATGGTTCTTCAGATTGATGGAGAATGCGTTGTGTATGGTTCTACATAATAGTTTTTTTTTTAAATGGTTCTATAAAGCTCTAAATAGGGTTCTGCTGTTGTTATGATGTCAGGCTTGAGACCACGCTTATGAAGTGTTTATGAATGTAATGAGACTGCCTTTATAAATGGTTTATGAATGGTTTAAAATGGGTTTATTCATGGTTATTAACTAAAGACAGTGGTTTTCTGTGGAACCATGAACACTCAAAGAACCGTTTGCATGCTTAAATGGTTCTTTGCATGGTGAAGTGGTTCTTCAGACTGAGAAGGTGTTGTGTGTGGTTCTACATAGTAGGCTTTTTGAAAATGGTTCTACATAGCTCCAGAAAGGGTTACGATGTCAAGCTTGAGACTGCCCTCATAAATGGTTTATGAATGGTTTATAAATGGGTTTATTAATGGTTATTAACTGTGTCACTAATAAAAATCATAAATTACAATAAGTAGTTATAATACGTAAATAAAAAGGCCAGCTGTGAGCTGTTATATCTGCTCTATCGGCTTTAGCTCAGCTATAGCCGCTTTTCTCGCATCTCTTTTTAGTGTTTGACATTATGAATGCAAAGAAGTCCATTCGTCTCCAAATTATCAATGTCCGTCTTAAATCTTTCTTCTGTGTTTTTTCCTTTGCTACTAGCTAGATGAGATTTTTATCTGCGTTGCTATGGTAACCAGCAGTCTTTGAGCCAACCTTTGGTGAATTAGCAGATATAGGCTACATTAACTCCAGCGTTTAAGACCATTTATTGTTAAAACTGTGTTGAACGATCAGCAGAGCTTTATTTTACTGTAAAGGAGGATTGTTTTATTTTTACCTACAAGTCTAATTCTGCTGTGGAGCTACAACAGGGCAATAAAATAGCCGCATGTTGCCAAGCCCTGGACTGGGGAGTGAATGGTATGTTTTGAGACTTACAGTGATATGTACTTTTATCTTAAAAAAGTAAGGGTTTCGATGATATGGACCCTTTAATAACCTAATTTTAAACCATTGATAAACCCTCTATAAGGGTCTTATTGTAAAGTGGTACCCCAATACCCCACACTAACTAGACCACATTAAAACAAGTTGAAGAAAGATTTTAGTCATCACATATTTCTAGAGATTTGCTGCCAGAAACCAAATACTGAGAAAAGCTGCCACAAAATCAAGCAGTTTGGCCGTCAGTAATCCCAGAAAAGGCTGTGAGGTCCTGGTGGGGCTGGACTGAGATGCTGCTGTTGGCGGTTTCTGACGACTTCATTAACAAGATGATGATACACCCCTTACATCTATACATACACGTCTGTGATGAGCTGCAGGTAAAAGACTGTGGAAGAGAACTGTTCAGGTATTTCAGTCGCCATGGTTACCAACAAGAAAAATCTGGCCGGTGCCACTGATTTAGATTCGGTTCTTTTACCTTCAGTGGAAATCCCAGAGACTCCACTCAGCCTCCCCACCCTTACTCCCTCATCTCTCTCTCTCTCTTTCTCTATTTCTCTATCTCTCTCTTGCTCCCTCATCTCTCTCTCTCCCCCTCTCTCTCTCTCTCTCTTTCTCTCTCTCTTTCTCTCTTTGTCTCTCTGTCACTCTCTCTTTCTCTCTCTGTATCTCTCTCTCTCCCTCTCTCTCTATTTCTGTCTCTTTGTCTCACTCTCTATATATTTCTGTCTCTCTGTCTCTCTCCCTCTTTCTCTCTCTCACTCCCTTATCTCTCTCTCTCTTTCTCTCTCGCTGCTCTCTCTCAATTTCTGTATATATAAATCTTTTTTTGTCTCTCTATTTCTATCTCTCTCTCTCTCTATTTCTGTCTTTGTGTCTGTTTCTCTCTATTTCTGTTTCTTTGTCTCACTCTCTATGTTTCTGTCTCTGCCTCTCTCTCCCTCTCTCTCTCTCTCACTCCCTTATCTCTCTCTCTTTTGTGCTCTCTCTCCTATTTCTATGCCTCTCTGTCTCTATTTCTGTCTCTCTGTCTCTTTCTCTCTATTTCTGTCTCTCTGTCTCTCTCTCTCTCTATTTCTGTCTCTCTGTCTCTCTCTCTATTTCTGTCTCTCTGTCTCTTTCTCTCTATTTCTGTCTCTCTGACTCTCTCTCTATTTCTGTCTCTCTGTCTCTCTCTCTATTTCTGTCTCTCCTGTCTACTTTTCTCTCTATTTCTGTCCTCACTCCTGACTCTTTCTCCCTGTCACCCTGCTCCCTCATCTCTCTCTCTCTGTCTCTCTCTCTGTATTTGTCTCTCTCTCCTTGTCACTCCTACTTTTCTCTCTCTTTCTCTCCTTGTCACTCCTACCTCTCTGTATCTTTCTCCCTCTCACCCTTTCGCTCCCTCATCTCTTTCTTTCTCTCTCTCTCTCTCTCTCTCTCTCTCTCTCTCTCTCTTTATTTATTTCTCTCTGGCTCTCCCTGTCATTCTCTCCATCTCTCTGTATCTTTCTCTCTCACCTTCTTTCTTTCTTTCTTTCTTTCTTTCTTTCTTTCTTTCTTTCTTGTAGTACTGACTTAGTTACTGACCACAGTTTCAGGTCTATTTTATCTTCTCTCCAGTGAGCTGCCATAGTGCTGCATCTTACACAGTGTATTAGCAGCAGTGTGTTGTGTTATTTTCTGCCTGGTCTTAGCGGGAGATGCAATATCAGCCACTTTTTCGTTCTCATATTCTGAGCAGATTTACAGCACATACACAGTTAAACACCTATTTAACTACAAAATAATACACAGTTTATTTCACATTTTATTCCAAACTTCCCATAAATACTCCATCGAATATTCAGATAACTGCATACATCTATGAGATTATAGAAATGGTTATAGATCTGAGCTTATAGAAGTGGTTATAGATCTGAGGTTATAGAAGTGGTTGTAGATCTGAGGTTATAGAAATGGTTATAGATCTGAGCTTATAGAAGTGGTTATAGATCTGAGGTTATAGAAGTGGTTATAGATCTGAGCTTATAGAAGTGGTTGTAGATCTGAGGTTATAGAAATGGTTATAGATCTGAGCTTATAGAAGTGGTTATAGATCTGAGGTTATAGAAGTGGTTGTAGATCTGAGGTTATAGAAATGGTTATAGATCTGAGCTTATAGAAGTGGTTATAGATCTGAGGTTATAGAAATGGTTATAGATCTGAGGTTATAGAAATGGTTATAGATCTGAGGTTATAGAAGTGGTTGTAGATCTGAGGTTATAGAAATGGTTATAGATCTGAGCTTAGAAGTGGTTATAGATCTGAGGTTATAGAAATGGTTATAGATCTGAGCTTATAGAAGTGGTTATAGATCTGAGGTTATAGAAATGGTTATAGATCTGAGGTTATAGAAATGGTTATAGATCTGAGCTTATAGAAGTGGTTATAGATCTGAGGTTATAGAAATGGTTATAGATCTGAGGTTATAGAAGTGGTTTGGTCAAAAAATCAAATACACAAAATGAATGAAAACAGCCACCATTTTGCATTCTGCAAATTAAATTACACTATTTGGAGTTTAATAACTTTAATTCATTTTTGGCCAAATTAGTATGTTTGGTCAAGCAGGTGCTTTAAGGTTAATAGTGGGCAATATGGCAAAAATACAGTATCATAATACTTCAAAAATAGTTTCACAATAAGCTTTATGTCTTGATATTCATTTTATCTAACAGTGAATACGTTGGGACAGAGAATCAGTAGGGCCACATTTAAAAATACCATCAAACTTATGAGTACAAATGATTTTTATTCAACATTCCACCTCCTGCACTGCACTAAATCCAGTTAAACAGGACTAATTATGCTCTCTTTTTAATGAATTATGCATTTTGGTCACTATTCTGGAAGCATCCATGAAATCCATGATATTCTCAGAGAAGCATATTGTAAGGTATTGCGATGTAATTTATCACAATCATGATTAATGTGGTCATGTTGCCCAGCTCTGAAGGTTAATGTTAGTACTACAATCATACAGAAGCACATTAAAACACTAATGCTCAGTATGATGTGTATCTTCACTGTATTGTGATATTTTTGCCATATCGTCCAGCCCTTTGACTCGCACCAATACCAGTACTGCATGTTTTTATTTCTCAAATTGATGTGCTGTAATTCATATATACAGTAGCACAGTGCACCACTTACAGACATCCTGCTTTGGTAGCAAGAGCACCGTCATTTTCTATTCATTATGTTTTTAACACACCACTGATGTTTGTGTAATAAAGTGAGCTCTTATTTGCTTAGTTTGCTAGTTTTTCCCTTTGAAAAGGCCTACAGGGCAAACAGCATGAGATTTCATTTGTAAAGAAAAAAAAGCCTCTGGACTCGATGAACTCTCTCTCCGTTTCCCCAGCCGGGCTTGTCTTTATCATTTATTTATACATCGTAATGCATTATACATCATGCACATAACCTCTGAAATCTTCGAATGCATCTTGCAGAGAACTTCCACTGCAGAGGAGCTTTCCTGGCAGACTGTGGAGGAAAAGCTTGTTTATTCTTTTAATCTGTGAAAAAGAAACCTGCCGACTGAAAACAGACTAACCTGCATTGATGGTGATCTGAATGGATTCTGAATATTAAAGATGCAATATAAGTAAAGATGCAAAATATATAGTTAGTTAATCGGTATCGTGATATTGGCCTTCACAAAACTGAATTCGCAGAAGCCTACAATATGCAAATGAGCTCTCTGACCAATTACTGGGTGTTTTATTGGATATACCTGACACTGTTATTGCACAACTGTCTAATTGCAGTTATTTGAGCAGATGACAGTTTTTGTAAGCAATCAGAATTATATGTTTATGTCGAACAAACAGCTGGGTCGAGACAAACGCATGTAACTTATTCTGACTGGCACTATAATGTTTAGAGGGCGGCAGTGTGTGATGTTTGTTTATTTGGTGTTTGTTTATAATATCTTTAGAGGGCGGCGGTGAGTAACGTTTGTTTACTTGATGTTTGTTAATAACACCTTTAGAGGGCAGCAGTGTGTAATGCTTGTTTATTTGGTGCTTGTTAATAACACCGTTAAATATTACTCACTGCTGCCCTCTACAGATGTTATTATCAAACACCAAATAAACAAACATTATTCACCGCCGCCCTCTAAAGGTGTTATTAACAAACGCCAAATAAATAAACTGCCTGTAGAGGACAGCGATGAGTAACGTTTGTTTATCTGAAGTTTGTCAATATCATCTTTAGAGGGCAGCAGTGAGTAACGTTTGTTTATTTGGTGTTTGTTAATAACACATTTAGAAGGCGGCGGTGAGTGATATTTGTTTATTTGGTGTTTGTTAATAACACATTTAGAGGGCGGCGGTGAGTGATGTTTGTTTATTTGGTGTTTGTTAATAACACATTTAGAGGGCGGCGGTGAGTGATGTTTGTTTATTTGGTGTTTGTTAATAACACATTTAGAGGGCGGCGGTGAGTGATGTTTGTTTATTTGGTGTTTGTTAATAACACATTTAGAGGGCGGCGGTGAGTGATGTTTGTTTATTTGGTGTTTGTTAATAACACATTTAGAGGGCGGCGGTGAGTGATGTTTGTTTATTTGGTGTTTGTTAATAACACCTTTAGAGGGTGGCGGTGAGTGATGTTTGTTTATTTGGTGTTTGTTAATAACACATTTAGAGGGTGGCGGTGAGTGATGTTTGTTTATTTGGTGTTTGTTAATAACACATTTAGAGGGCGGCAGTGAGTGATGTTTGTTTATTTGGTGTTTGTTAATATCACCTTTAGAGGGTGGCGGTGAGTGATGTTTGTTTATTTGGTGTTTGTTAATAACACATTTAGAGGGCAGCAGTGAGTGATGTTTGTTTATTTGGTGTTTGTTAATAACACATTTAGAGGGCGGCGGTGAGTGATGTTTGTTTATTTGGTGTTTGTTAATAACACATTTAGAGGGCGGCGGTGAGTGATGTTTGTTTATTTGGTGTTTGTTAATAACACATTTAGAGGGCGGCGGTCAGTGATGTTTGTTTATTTGGTGTTTGTTAATAACACATTTAGAGGGCGGCGGTCAGTGATGTTTGTTTATTGAGCTCGAGCTGTTTCTACTAATCAGCCAGTGTGGCCACTTTAGGCTGACACTTTAATGGACTGAATCTGTCCACAGAGTTCCACAGTACTTTGAAGGAAATAGAAGCAAGAATAGAGAGAAAGAAAGAAAGAGAGAGTGGGAGAGAGACCATGTGGAGGAGCTGAGATGATGAGATGTGGTCGAGCTGATCAATGATGGATGAGAGCAGAAACCTTCACTGATCTGCCTGGAGACATCGATACACACATACACACACACTTCTCTACAGCTCTCGAGTCAGGGTGAGAGATCTCCCATTCATCTCATCATCAGCTCTCTCCTCGCTCGCTCTCTCTCTCTCTCTCTCTCTCTCTCTCTCTCTCTCTCTCTCCCTCGCTCGCTCTCTCTCTCTCTCTGCACTCAATGAAGCAGTTGGCAGTCAGACAGAAACCAACTTTAAAGCAGAACTTTTTCATCTTCACCTTCACTTTAATCGCATTTTGCATGAAGTGCGGTTAGAATCCAATATTTCTGACCAACCCAATTTTCAGAATCCTCCAACATTACTGACCAACCAGTTTTTTTATAATCCTCCAACATCACTGACCAAAGCCAACGGAGAAAGAGGTAGTTTAACGTTTTCTCAGTGGCTGACACAAAAGATTTGGCCTGAACATTTTTTATTTGAAGTTTTATTTGAAGTGTATTTGCTCTTCTTTATATGGAGGCTAATCATGCAGCAGTTTATATTTAGTGCAAAATATTAGTGTTCAGTTTGACACAATACTACCCTTCAAAATCCAGGCTTTATGTAGTGAAGTACTGAATAGTGTTAGAACTGTGCATAGTGCCTGAATTGTAGTATGACATTATTACTGATATGATTTTACACGATTTTAGACATATGATTAACAATAACATCAATTCTTTCTGAGGTAACTGTTGCTAGAGAAACTAATTTATAACTTGGGCCAGCAAAATCAAGTTCTGAATGGCAAGAGCTAAAATGAATGCTTGCCAACATTATGTGAGAATGTTAAACAGTTCAAAATCATTTCTTTGTGTCTTCGTCTTCACCATATTAGTGTTCAGCCAGTAATGCTTAGTAAACTCAGCACTCCTAGCATAACAAAGGAAGAGGGTGCTGTATGACCATGAGAAAGCAAGAGTAGCATAACCATGGAAATGTGTAGCGTAACCATGGAAAGGGGTGTATTGTAACCATGGCAATGGATGTAGTATAACCATGGAAATGTGTAGCGTAACCATGGAAATGGGTGTAGTGTAACCATGGAAATGTGTAGTGTAACCATGGAAAGGGGTGTTTTGTGACCATGGAAATGGGTGTATTGTAACCATGGCAATGGATGTAGTATAACCATGGAAATGTGTGTAGTGTAACTATGAAAATATGTGTAGTGTAAGCATGGAAATGGGATGTAGTATGAAAATAAGTGTGGTGTAACCATGAAAATTGGTAAAGTATAACCATGGAAATGAGTGTAGTGTAACCATGGAAATGGGTGTAGTATAACCATGGAAATGAGTGTAGTGTAACCATGGAAATGGGTGTAGCGTAACCATGGAAATGGGTGTAGTATGACTATGGAAATGAGTGTAGTGTAACCATGGGAATGGGTGTAGTATGACCATGGAAATGGGTGTAGTGTAACCATGGAAATGGGTGTAGCGTAACCATGGAAATGGGTGTAGTATGAAAATAGGTGTAGTGTAATCATGGGAATGGGTGTAGTATGACCATGGAAATGGGTGTAGTGTAACCATGGAAATGAGAGTAGTGTAACCATGGAAATGGGTGTAGTGTAACCATGGAAATGAGTAGTGTAACCATGGAAATGAGTGTAGTGTAACCATGGAAATGAGAGTAGTGTAACCATGGAAATGGGTGTAGTGTAACCATGGAAATGTGTAGTGTAACCATGGAAAGGGGTGTTTTGTGACCATGGAAATGGGTGTATTGTACCCATGGCAATGGATGTAGTATAACCATGGAAATGTGTGTAGTGTAACCACAGAAATGGGTTGTAATTAATTTTATTCTTCAGAAAAGCTAACTGCTCTGTGCACATTTGCAGTAATTTTAAGAAAAATATTTATTTCTTAGTTTTTTTTACCTTTAGATTGTTTTGCCTCACCATTAGATTTTTTTCTCATGTTCTGTATAAAATGGTAAAAAAAAACAAACATTTTTTCTAATGCTTTTAGTTCATCAATCATTAGAAGTGTGGAGTCTTTATTGACTTTGGTAAGGACGTTATCGGACTCTGGATCATTTTTGCAGTTGCAACACTGAAACTCGTCACACATTAACTTGAATTTGTATGTCAAACGTCCCAAAGTAAGGGAGGTGGACCAGCTAAACCTGCCTGTACAGAGCAGCTCATTTGAACACAAAGACCAGAACACTGATGTTTGGTGTGTGTGACCCCTGCTGTTTGCCTTTGATCCATTATCATTTCGACATGTTCTCAGTTTTGCTGTGTTCCTATGGGACACTCACCGTCCACTTTTTAGAGAACTCTTCAACCTTGCTGGTGTGCGTTTAGAGAGTTAGGTAGCTCATCTGTTGATGCACAGTTTGTGTTAATCATCCTGAGGCCTTTCATCAGTGGTCAGTTTTTGATCATTCTTGGCTTTGTGGTGGTTCACTCTCAACCTGGCAGTGACTCTATGTGTGTGTAGGTCTGTGTGTTATGTATATGTGTGTGTGGGTCCGTGTGGGTGTTATGTATAAGTGTGTGTTGGTCTGTGTGTTATGTATATGTGTGTGTAGGTCTGTGTGTTATGTATATGTGTGTGTAGGTCTGTGTGTTATGTATATGTGTGTGTAGGTCTGTGTGTTATGTATATGTGTGTGTTGGTCTGTGTGTTATGTATATGTGTGTGTAGGTCTGTGTGTTATGTATATGTGTGTGTAGGTCTGTGGGAGTTGAGGAAACTGATGGCTTGTGGAAAGAAACTGTGAGGGCCCGAATGCCGCTGTACCTTCTTCCAGAGGGCAGAAGAGAGAACAGTTCATGTGAGGGCTTATAATTTGTGTAATATCGGCACATACTTTAATTATGGCAACGTTCAACATCATTTATAGACCCAAAGCTAGGAGAATGAAATCTTATATATGAAAGCCTGGAGCAGACCGGCTGCAAGTGTCTTGAGACTTTGGGAGGGCTGCTGGGAATTAGACCCCGGCTGTTCAGGAGTATGTCACTGCTGGAACGGTGATATCAGCCATCGTGAAGCCGGTCAAATCTAGAGATGTGCACGGGTACTCGAGGTGCCAGTGTTAGAATATACTGAATATCACTCTTCGGGTAATTGCTGTATTTCAACACATGAAGATATGAAGTAACAATTCGGTGAAATGGCAATTTTGTGTTTTAACATTACTGTAAAGCATGAAAGCTTTGCTTGTATTTGTGAGTTTGTTATACGTTGCTACTCTGAAACACAGGAAGGACGTGACTGAGAAAGCAGAGGTAACACAGCCTTTATTGCGCAATAGGCTAGGCTAATGCTAAGTCCACAAATACATTTCTCTGACAAACCAGTGGTGGACGAAGTACACAAATCATGTACTTGAGTAAAGGTACCTAAGGTAAAATATTACTCCTGTAAAAGTAGAAGTTCCTCCCTTTAGACCTCCACTTTAGTAAAAGTACAAAAGTATTTGCCTTCAAATGTACTTAAGTATCGAAAGTAAAAGTACTAAAAGATTAATTATGACTCTAATGTCCTATTATCATTTCTGTTACAAGACTCTTGCTTTATTCACTCATTTTAGGTGAAAATACTCCAGTGTCGCTTTTGGTAAACCAGTCTTTTAATAGCATGTCATTAATTAGTGACACTGATGTCTATTAAAATTATCATAAGCACAAAACACTGAAGACAAACAGTTTCCATCAGGTAGAACTGAGTTGCAAACAAGCAAAGTTTCAGTTTAAGATTAATTTGCAACTTAGTTACAAGTTTAAGTTTAATAAAAACTTTAATCTCAGGTTCACAAATGAGTTTTCCTTTACTGTATTGAATCTGTAGGTCTCTGTTCATAAACATAAACTGGCAAAAACAAATTTACTATAAAATGAAATTGTGTTTGTATAAATTCAGAAAAAGAAACATACCAGTCACAACTGCATATGTGTACATATTTCTATATTGTGGTTTATTTACACAAAGTTAGGTTAGTTCCATCATTTATGTTGAATAGACACTCCTAAAATTGTATGCTGCTGCCCTGATGTTGAACCGTGTGCTGTACTGGGTAAGTATGACCAACAGGTCAAAACAAGCTCAAAATAATGTGTGCGCTGTGCCCTGATTGGTGTTCTTGCTTCACGCTTCTTTCGTTTTTACGTTACGTTTTTACATACATATAAACCAAAAGGAACGACAGATTTCGCAAAATGTAGAGGAGTAAAAAGTAAGATATTTGACTTTGAAATGTAGTGGAGTGAAAGTAAAAAGTCGCCCAAAATGGAAATACTTCAGTAAAGTACAGATACACGAAAAAACTGCTTAAGTACAGTAACGAATTACATTTACGTCGTTACTGTCCACCACTGTGACAAACTAACATGTGCTCACATCGTCCACTGAAGAAAAAAAAAGCAGTACAAATCAATAAGTCTCTGCATCCCTGTGTTAGTGGTTAGCTGTGATTTTAGCTCAGTAGCTAATCTGAGGTACTTCCCTGTTAGCGTATTTTGGGGGCCACATCCTTGGCTTTGTTCTGGCCCAATATACGGCTGGGTCCTTGACCCAGATTTGACCCACACACTGCAAAGTGCGAAGAACTGATGGAAAAATCTGGCCCGTCTACATTGTTGGTCCACAACATTCACACCAGAATCGGCCCACAAATACAGACACAAGGCAGAACTGAAGATGTTAGCCATCTGGCCCGATTCTGGCCCACATGCTTAACATCTGCCCTGTAGTTGGGTCATTCTACAGAAACGTCCACTTTTCTATCTCTCCATAGGTGTCACTGGTGTTACTGATCGTCATCGGTGTTACACATAAGAAAGGTAACACCTGTGACATTTTTCATGAAAAGTGCATTTTACTAAATGGCTGCTACAGAGCATCAAACCACATGTAGTCAATCATGGAACATCCACTAAAATATGGAATTTAATCCATTTGTATTCTATTTTTATTCTATTACCTCAGAATAAAGTCAGTCACACCACTGACTTCAGCTAAAAGCTTCATATGAAATCATGAGCTAAATGAGAAAATCTCTGATAACTGAAAGACACAGTGGACTCACCATGTGCTTTTCTTCATAGATCCTCAGAAAACAGGTAAAAGGAAGTCAAGTGACGTCATCAGTGTGACTTTTATTTCAAAATAAGAGATTCTTTGTCACGCAGTAACACCAGTGACACGACTCCTGGGGACAACAGCTTTCATTATATATTTTATAATATTTATTTGGCATTTGTTTTCTTTATGTCATTTAAATCATATATTTCATAGTCATGTATAGATTATTGCAGTTAAAATTGCAGAAAATATTTTTTTTTATGTCAAAATATGGCCTCACTCTTTACACATGACTGTGGGGATGAGCGCTTCTGTGGTGCTTGGAATTCTGTATGATTGATTTGAAAATCAATTTTGCTAAATTGAGGCTCAAGAAGATGTAATTGTTAGAATAAACATTTTAAAATATAAATAAATTGTAAGTGTAACATGTTTTTCAAGTGTAATATATCTGTAAACGCTAGGGACACAAAAATGGACGTTTCCATAGAATGACTCCGTCAACAAACACTCATGTAGGAAAGCCAGAATCAGCCCCAGACTGTCTGCTGTCGGGGTTACTTATCTGTAAACCTACCAATTTATAGTGGCTATTCAATAATAAAACATCTCTGATGTCCGTTTTTGCACATGCACAGTGCGGTCAGCCACGGCTCTGCTATAGTTTCAGCTAAAATACTTTATTTTCTTTTCTTGGCATTGTGTTTTTTCCTTCTCCACAGTTAACAGGAATTCTGTTCATGAACTCTCGAATATCAGAATTAGTCTGAATTCACATCTCTGGCCACTTAAGTATGCCGTTAGCAACCTGCTAACTGGTGTACAGAAGCTTCCATTGCTTGTTAGCGACATTAGCTTTGTGGCTCCAGTGGGAAACGAAAGAAGCCAGCTTCACTGATCTTTAGTCCTGATTGATTATTTTTGAGATAAGAGGGGGAGTATTTTAATTTTTCTCCAGACTGTCCCTTCAGCTTTGATCTCAGTGCTGTGGCTGAGAGGTCACTCAGTGCCCAGGCTGTATTTGGAGTTCAGCTCATGGTTTACACTGCGAGCGGCTAAAGGAGGTGAAAGGTGAACATTAAGCTTGGTTGTGTTTTTTTTCCTCTTTTTTTCTCTCTGTTATTTGTCCTCCTGCTGCTCCCCCACCGGCCCCAGCGCTGTGGTTGCTACGGCAACAGAGCACAGGGCAAAACCTCCAGAGCAAAAAAGGAGGAGAGACTGGAATCCGTCCCAGACGCTCTCTCTGTCCGTCTCTGCATCTCTCGCTCGCTTTCATTCTTTTACTCCCCGTCCTTTTCTTTCTTTCTTGCTTTCTTTCTTTCTTTCTTTCTTTCTTTCACTATCACTCCATTCCTCAGTCTTCCTCTTTCTCTTTTTCTCCCACTACCATTTTCTCTCTCTTGCTCTCTGTCGATCACCCTTTCTTTCTTTCTTTCTTTCTTTCTTTCTTTCTTTCTTCATTACCACTATTCCTCAGTCTACCTCTTTCTTTTCCTCTCACTGTCATTTTCTTTTTCTCTTGCTCTCTATCGTCCTCTCTTTCTTTCTCTTTCTTCTGCATCTTTCTGTTTCTTTCATTCTTTTACTCGATGTTTTCTTTCTTTCTTTCTTTCTTTCTTTCACTATCACTCTATTCCTCAGTCTTCCTCTTTCTCTTTTTCTCTCACTATCATTTTATCTATGTCTTGCTCTCTATCTGTAACCCTTTCTTTCATTCTTTCTTTCTTTCTTTCTTCTTTCTGTCTTTCTTTCTCCTTTTCTCTGCTTTGCTAGCTATCATTCTGTCGTTTCTGTCTCCCTCTTTCTATATCTTCTTTAACTCTCTTTTCTATTTTTGTTCTTTCTTTCTTTCTTTCTTTCTTTCTTTCTCTTTTTCTTCTCTCTTTCTCTCTCTCTCTCTCTCTCTGTCTGTTTCCATTTATCTCTTTCATTCTCTCTGTGATGAAGTGAATCTGAGGTCTGTAATTACTGATGTTATGAGTTAAAAGCTGCTGTTGGACCAGCTTATTATTGACCTTCATAGAGAGAGAATCTAAAATCAGAGCGGTTTCCTCCACTTAAAGCGGTAGTTTGGTGTTCACTTATGTAAACTGTATATTTGCTTAAATATTATTCAGAAACTCCTACTTTGCCTCCAGAGAATGTTGTGATGCTCGATTTATGTATTTGGTCATATACAAAAATTAGCATTGAGTAAACTGAACATGAATCATGTAAAACTGCAGATTTCGTGCTGGACTATCGCTTTAACAGCTCCGGCTCTAGACTGTATCTCTTTATCTTTATTTAGACCTCCGGTAAACCGCTGCGTACAGCGACGAGGTCGGCTGACACGTGGAACAATGTGCTCTGAGTTATGCGGCTTACTTTTCCAAAAAGATCTGGCAGTGACCCTCCACACACGGGCACTACCAGCACAGACCAGCAGATGGCGCAAACCTCCATAGAAATGTGTATATATATGCATGTATGTATGTGTCTGTGAGGCTGCTGGAGTTCATCAGCTGTGCCAGTCATTAGTTCATTTAAAGGAGACGTCTGGAAGGTAATTAAACTGCTGATGCTGACTGACTGCTGAGTGTCAGACTTCAGAGCAATTATAAATCCAGGACCACAGACTGTCGTCAAGGTCCAGATTTGAAGGATGAGTAAAGTAATTATGTGCTTGTATGATATTATTTATGTATGAAGCTCTCACTGATTTTATTTTAGTGATTGAGTCATTTATTGTACAGCTTTCTTTCTTTCTTTCTTTCTTTCTTTCTTTCTCTCACTGTCACTCTATTTCTCAGTCTTCCTCCTTTCTCCTTTTCTCTCACTGTCATTTTCTTTCTCTCTTTCTCTCTATCACCGTATCTTTCTTTTTTTCTTTCTTTCTCTCTTTTACTTCTGCATCTTTTTGTTTCATTCTTTTACTCTGTGATTTTTCTTTCTTACTTACTTCTTTTATTTCTTTCTTTCTTTCTCACTTCTTTTCTTTTTTCTTTCTTTCTTTCTTTCTTTCTTTCTTTCTTTCTTTCTTTCTTTCTTCTGCATCTTTCTCTTTCTTTCATTCTTTTACTCTCTGTCCTTTTCTTTCTTTCTTTCTTTCTTTCTTTCTTTGTTTTTCTTCTGCATCGTTTTGTTTCATTCTTTTACTCTGTCATTTTCTTTCTTCAAAGTCTAGATATTGTTTTGGTATCAAAAAAACTGGTGACACTTTATTTTGTGTGGTTTTATGATGAAACAAACACTCAACAGACTCTCAGTGATGTATCAACAACATATGAGGGTTAGGATTAGGGCCAGGGTGAGGGTTAGGATTAGGGCCAGGGTGAGGGTTAGGATTAGGGCCAGGGTGAGGGTTAGGCTTAGGGCCAGGGTGAGGGTTAGGTGTTTGGTGAGGTTGGTAAGGTTAGGTTTTGCGTAATGGAAGTAACATATTAACAACACATCTACTTAATGTAAGTAACGTATCAACAGAACATCTACAAGATATTTACTTCAATGTATTCAGATGCTTCACTACTGACACTTCACTGATATGCTGTTGATGTGTTACCAATAATCTGTTAGGAGTTTATTAATCATCTACAAAGGACCACTCCAAATAAAGTGTTACCAGAAAACTTTGTGCTGTTTTTTTTCTCCAGAATGTTTATATTTGTGTTTTTATAATAACTATAGGGGCAGCAGGCCTCTGTGTGTGTTCTGTTTGGCTCTGTGAGTTATCAGTCTGTGATTGAGCTGTTTGAGAGTGAAGGAGTCCAGCAGAGAGCTGTTGCGTAATGAGGGAGAGTAGAGGGACGTCTGCAGCTGTTAATACGACCTGTTTTTCTTCTGCTCTGTGTTTCTAACTGGCAGTCAGCGCACACACACAGTTCTTCAGCATCTTTGTGTTTGTTTTACAGGACATCAGTGGTGTTCAAATTATATATTTTGTACAAAGAAACACATCATTACGACACACAAAGTCCACAGTTTGTAATATGTACTTTTAGTTAGTTTAGTTCTGTTTTCTTTGTTTTGTTAGTGGCATTATGCCTTACCTGGGATTTTAAAGGGGAACTCCACCAATTTTTCAAAAATTCTGCATAATTAATTGGTTAAGATGTAAACAAAGTCTTTCAGAGTGGTTTGGTGCAAAATGCTCCCTTCTAGAGAAACGTCAGAGTCAGAATTGTTCACAGTGGTGGTGATCGGAACCAGACGTCTGAAGAGTTGAATGCCTCTAATAGCTACACTTTACTGAAATTAATTACATGAAATGGCTACAAAAACATTACCTGATGTCTGAGACATTGTTTCATTGTTTTACAGCAGTTTTGTGATAAGATTTGGTTTCAATTTATTTTTTTTATTAATTCATGGTGGAGAGGTACACGCATTTTATTATTAGATACTGGTGATTTTGTACATTAAATGACTGTATTTGCTTTGTAAAGAAAGTTGGTAAGTTTCTGTACAATGAACAATTTCACATCAAATCTCTCTAAATGACAGTTTCAGCGATTTAATTATGCAGATTTTGAAAACTTGGAATTCCCCTTTAATATGCGAGTTCAAAATACATAGAAAATGTAAGTTTCCTTTCTGTAAATGCTTTCAGTATATTTACATAACATTAACAGTGCTGTTTAAGGCTCTTCTTGTTGCAATTTTAAGCAAAGAAAACAGGACAAAACAGTCCAATCAGAACATGCTGTCAGGCTTGTTAGATATTCTTATAATATACATGGAGTAGCAGCGCTATGAGTTTATTAACTTTACTAATAATGACTTATTAACATTATTGATGCATAGCGGTGTTTTTTATGCTAATTTAAAGATCACCTTATACCGCTCCATGCTATTTTATAAGTATTGCCCAGCCCTGTTACATAGTCTAATAAACAGATCAGCTTTGAAGTGAAGATGAATCCAGATCCTCAATGAAGAGTCTTTTTCCTTTTGTGCACTAAGAGCTGATCCTGTTTCCAGAAATCAATGAGCTGCAATTTAATCTCAGTGACTCAGCACATCACACACTGGATTAAAAACGAGGAGACACAACACTCATGAGTCACACACACACACACACACACACACACACACACAGTCAGGCTGCTGCAGTCAGACGGTTAAAAACAGACGTTACCTGATTCTCTCTGACTCCAACACTTAGGCGGAGTGGTGATTCAGGTGTTTTTGAAATATTACACTTGATTATCATTGATGATATTAAATTATTAAAATGAATTAAAATAGTCTTTTATAACATTAATAAAGTAGAGGAAAGAAACGCTCCTTGGTTTATTGTTATAACTTGTCTTGGTGTATTTTAAAAACGATTCGGAATCGTGGCAAAACAGTCAAATCGAGTCAAATCAAATTGTGGTGAAATTTGAGATTTGATGATTCACTGAATCAATTTATAAAGAGTCAAATCTAATTGAGTTGTTGTGCGGTGTGTGTGTGACACGAGTCTCTAACCCACCTTTTCCTGTGATTCAGTGACTCTTACTGCACCGAGGAGCCTCCAGCTGTGAGAAAATAATGGCACCACAGCATGCTTTGCTTTTCCTCTCTCTCTCTCTCTCTCTCTCTCTCTCTCTCTTTTCACCTCTTTGTCTGGCTGGTTTGCTTTGTTGTCTGATTACAGTCACACTAATGGAGGATAAACCCGTAAAGAACTGCATTATCACTTGTGTGTGTGCGTGTGTGTGTGTGTGTGTGTGTGTGTGTGTGTGTGTGTGTGTGTGTGTTAGCCAGAAACAAACAGGGCTTATCTACAGGACCTTTGTAAATATTTAATTTTTTGTGTTATTATTAAATATAAGTACACATCCTCTACAGAGAACACATTTCTGCACATTTTAATGCACCATCACTGTTCACTGAGTTTAACATATTAGAGAAATAAATATAAAGTTTATATTATGTAAAATCACATTATAAAATAACATACTATATATTATATTTATTTAATGCTATCTGAAATATTTATGAATCATACACTAAATTTGCAGAGAAATGCCATATTTAAGTTTAAACATGTAAGTTGACCAGGAGTGTTTTTGAATACAGATGTGTTTACTGAATATATATATAATACACACATAGACACATTTCTAATACATATGGGACATATTACATCTAGGTACTTACATATCGCTGCTGTCAGAACAAAACATTGTATTTCCATTTTTGTCGTTTTTCAGTTTTTGACATAATTTGAAAATACCTGTTTCTCTTTACATTGTCTGTAAATTTCATGATGAAGGGACCAAAAGAAACGACCCAGAATTACTAGGAAAAAAATTCTGGTTCCATTGACTTACATTAAAATTAAAGTGTGTCTTTTGCTTCTCCTGTAAATTTATTAAGGTTTTGTTCCAATGGCAGAGATACAATACATATGGGACATATTATTACACATAGCTACTTATATCCCATACACATATAATATGTATGGGATATAATATTACTATACAGAGATACTTACATATACACATTACATATGAGACATAATATTACACACATGGACTTACATGTCGTTGCTGGAAAAACAAAATCTTTTATCCCCAATATAGTAACTTTTCTTTGTAAGTTAACTTAACTTAAATCTTAAAATCATTTAAGTCAAGATTAAGTCATTTTGGACCATTTCAGTTGGTCTGTTCATCATGAAATTTTCACACAGTGTAATCAACAAAATCAACGGGCATTTTCAAATGATGCAAAAAAAAATGTAGTTATGACATATGTGTGCGTGTGTGTGTGTGTGTGTGTGTGTTTGTGGAAAATATGTAGGACCCCACATACAATAATGTGTGTGATTTTCACACTCTTTTCCGTTACGGTTTGAGTACAATTATTACACTGGCTGAGAGCCTAAGAGAAATAAATTTACACTTGAGGGTGTTTCATGTTCCTCAACAGTAAAGAGACTAAAATTAATACACACTCACACACACACACACACACACACACACACATATTTGCATGTCGTCTTCTTGTTCCTGCTGGAGTGTGAAGCTTTGGCTCATTAGTTCATGCAGATTGATGGCCTTTTCCTGTGCTTCTCGTTAAGTCCGAGCTAATTTCCCTCTCCCTCTCCTCTCTCTCTCTCTCTCTCTCTCTCTCTCTCTCTCTCTCTCTGTCTCTCTCTCACGCACTCACTCATGCATAGGCATATTGAATGTGTCAGGCACAGCACGGTGTACCTCGTCCATTATCTTCCACATGTTAATCTAATTAGCCTTCTGTCTCTGCCAGTGTTTCCCATTACACCCAATGATAACACTGCAACACACAGTACAACATGCTACAGACATGCTGATAGATAGATAGATAGATAGATAGATAGATAGATAGATAGATAGATAGAGAGATAGACAGATAGATCACTGTCCACTCTATTAGACACTCCTACCTTGTTGGTCCACCTTCTAGACATAAAGTCAGAGACAGTAACTCATCCATTGCTGCACAGTTTGTGTTGTTCATCCTTTAGTCCTTCATCAGTGGTCACAGGACGCTGCCCACAGGACGCTGTTGGCTGGATATTTTAGTTGGTGGACTATTCTCAGTCCAGCAGTGACACTGACAACACACACTAACACGCCACCACCACGTCAGTGTCACTGCAGTGCTGAGAATGATTCAGCACCCAAATAGTACCTGCTCTGTGGTGGTTGTGTGGGGGTCCTGACCACTGAAGAACAGGGTAAAAGGGGGCTAACAAAGAGAAACAGATGGACTACAGTCTGTACTTGTAGAACTACAAAGTGCACCTGTATGGTCAGTGGAGCTGATAAAATGGACAGTGAGTGTAGATATGAGGAGGTGTACTTAATGAAGTGGCTGGTCGGTGTAGTAATCCTTTGGATTAGATTCCATATTACAGTTTTTGACATGTAGTCAGTAATCTGTACCGGAATACATTTTTAAATTAACCCACCCAGCCTTGGCTTGAGTGGAAGCAAGAACAGAGTAATTCTTCTGAACACATGTGAATAGATTTAGTGAAGCTTTCTGCCAAAATGAGCTCAGATTTCATCTTCATATCAAGTGCTTTGTTTTGAGGCAATGATGTCATAGACAGATGGAGATGATTAAATGTGTGTGTGCGTGTGTGTGTGTGCGTGTGTGTGTGTGTGTGTGTGTGTGTGTGTGTGTGGGTGGGTGAATGTGTATTTTACCCTGTGTGTGGACCTGATCCCCCCAGAATGATGAAAACATGAACATTTTACTTCCATTAGCAGATATCCTTGCTAATTGTTTCAAGAAGTAATGTGAGGTTTCTCCTCTAAGAAACTGTAGCTTTTATTAGAAAATAAGACAAACATTCTGACTACTGAGTGTCTGTGTGCTTTTGTGTCCATATATAGTACCATGCAAAAGAAAGCTATTTAAAACCATTTATTTGAGCAACATGCGTTTTTGCAAACAAATAAATGCGAACCAACATTAATGCAGCAAAAATGAATAATGATTTCTTGATATCAGAAAAGTAGTTTGTATCAGGGTGGGCGATACTGCAAAAATGTTATATCGTGATACTTCAGGAAGTTTTCATGATACATGATATGCATCATGATATTTACTTTTTCTGAGATTTGATAAGTCGGAACAGACAAGATAGAACCTGTAGTGCCACTTTATTTATTTATTTATTTGTTTGTTTGTTTATTTATTTAGCGGAATGGCCACTAGGGGGCCTGGAGAAAGAGGTTAATGTAGCATTGACTTCACATCAGCAGATAAAAACATACATCCAGCAAAGGCAGAACTCTGAACTATACAACCATAGAAATCCCACCCCCACTCCAGCCGTGAACACGCCTCCTAAATGGACAAGATCTGTATACATTTGTGTCTACCACTCCGTTCTTGTGTTGTCTAGCATGTGAGCGTTCTAATAATGGGCTTCCTCAAAGAGACGTTTGGAAATGTTAAGCTTACTGTATTCTTTTATTAAGCTAATACTGTAAGCTACTTACTGTATTAGCCTATTGTTTGTATTTGGTCTAATATTTCTAATAAAATAAGCACTTAATAAAACGCTGCCTAAAATGTTTGCGCAGTACTGTATATGTGCGTGCGAGACATAACAGCTATGGATATCTAAGATAAATGGCCTTAACACTTAGCCTTGACGCGTGTGCTGTTTGTTGACCACACACCTGCTGTTTCCCTTCACACTGTTGACACCACCAACAGTGGGGTTTGTACGCCCATCCGTCTGATTGAGCTGATGAAAGATAAATGTAGGTGTGTGTAGAGTTTGAGTGGAACCCCAGGGTTTTCTAGGTCTTCAGAGAAGGCCTAATGATTTTTCAGGGAACTAAAAAATACATGTCTGTAATGTTTAGCTCATTTAAAAAAAAAAAGAAGAATCATGCTTGTATATAATGTAAGTATTACAGCACTACTCGTGTTTCATTGTTAAGTTTTGGATGGAAACCAAAAAAATTAAGTTCTAGAAACGGCCTGTGGTAACTTTGCCAATCAGACATGGTTTTTCTCCAGGTTATCTAAGTATACACTGATCAGGCATAACATTATGACCATCATTCTCAACACTGACGTGGTGATGGTGTGTTCGTGTGGTCATCCTCTAGTCCTTCATCAGTGGTCACAGGACGCTGTTGGCTGGATGTTTTTGGTTGGTGGACTATTCTCAGTCCAGCAGTGACACTGAGGCGTTTAAAAACTCCAGCAGCACTGCTGTGTCTGATCCACTCAGACCAGCACAACACACACTCTGTGAGGGTCCATGGGGTTCCTGACCACTGAAGAACAGGGTAAAAGGGGGCTAACAAAGTATGCAGTGAAACAGATGGACTACAGTCTGTAACTGTAGAACTACAAAGTGCACCTATATAGTAAGTGGAGCTGATAAAATGGACAATGAGCGTAGAAACAAGGAGGTGGTCATAATGTCATGCCTGATCAGTGTATATAGCTAATTGAGCTCTCCTATTGGTCAGGACTTAAAGAGCTGAAAAAAGGCCTGTTGCGTTAGATTGCGTTAGAAAACCATCATTTTTTTTCTTGTGACAACAGCGATAATTATCAAGTGACAGAGGAATCAAACAATCACTCAAGGCCTGGAAGTTTTAGATATGTCACTGGCTATGAATGCGAGCAGCAGCTTCAGTGAATTTGGTTTTCCACAGTGGATAATCTGCTAACATATTAGTTTGCTGAGGTAACACTGTTAGCAGAAAAATCCGTTTTTCTTTGCTTTTTGGGTTCTAGGTAACATCAGGCTGAGTGTGGAGAGCCATGCTGTCTCTACCCTCTGAATCATATCCTTAAGAACTATTTAAGACTATTAAAAACCGCTTTCCCATCATATGAACTCTCTGCAGGATCAGAGATGTACTGGGTCATCATGTACTGTGTCTCAGGTGCTGGACATGATGTGAGACTGTTAGTGGACAGATGCAAGGTCATTTCCTGTTTTGATAGGAAGTTGGTAACGAGGGTTTCATTTGGCGTCATCAGGAGGAGGAAGAGGATTTTCCTGCCCTCGAACACACTGACCTTTCACTGCGCTGAGTGAAGCTCTCACTTTTTTCCTTCCTCTCCTTCCATTTCACAGTTCAAGCCTCCAGTCTTCTCCATTCATTCCCAGTGCTCTTCTCCTCCCTTCACTTCATTTTAATTCTCTTCTCTTCTCTTCTCGCATCTTCTCTTCTTGCATCTTCTCTTCTCATATCTTCTCTTTACTTCATTTTAATTCTTCTCTTCTCTTCTCTTCTCCTCTCTTCTCTTCTTGCATCTTCTCTTCTCATATCTTCTCTTTACTTCATTTTAATTCTTCTCTTCTCTTCTCGCATCTTCTCTTCTCATATCTTCTGGTCTCATATCTTCTCTTCACTTCATTTTAATTCTTCTCACATCTCATATTTTCTCTTCTCTTCTCTTCTCACACCTTCTCTTCTCACATCTTCTCTTCTCACATCTTCTCACATCTCTTCTCTCCTCTTCACTTCATTTTAATTCTTCTCTTCTCTCCTCATATCTTCTCTTCTCACATCTTCTCTTCTCATATCTTCTCTTCTCACATCTTCTCTTCTCATATCCTTCTCTTCTCTTCACTTCATTTTAATTCTTCTTGTTTCTTTTCTTCTCTTCTCATTTCTTTTTTCTCTTCTCACATCTCTTCTCTTCATATTCTCTTCTCTTCTTTTGTTCACTCTTCTCTCATGTTATCTTCTTTTCTCTTCTGTCATCTTCTCCTCATTTACCTTCTTTCTCTTGTGTTTTATTTCTCTCTCTCTCTCTCTCTCTCTCTCTCTCTCTCTCTCCCTCTCCCTCCCTGCATCCCTCTGGCCTCAGCAAGCTGTTCTCTCGTCTCCATGGTAACAGAAGAGCATCCTGTCTTGTGCATCCTAATGTCCCCCCTGAAATCTAACCGTCTGCCCTTTTCTGCTCTTTCCGTCTGCATCTCTATCTTCAAAAGTCTTCCTCTCCTCTGTTCATACCTTTCTTGGATTTGCCTCTGTCTTTTCTGTTATTCTGATCTCTTTAAATTTGCCATTTTGACACATCCTTTGCATTTCTTTGTATCTGCTGATCAACCGAGTGGACGGAGAGTGAATGAGTTGCATTATTATTCAGCACTGAGCTGCAGTGTTGTGCCTGAATAGAGAGGGAATTAAAGAAATAGTTTGGGTTCCGTGACCGTGAGTCCACCAGAACACGGCTGGCCTCTCGTTCTCTGTCTCTTCTCCCCTGATCAGTCAGCATGACGCTGGCCTGTGCAGGCACCTTTTAGCTGACATAACAGAACTGGCAGTTAGTGTTCTCCTCCAAGCGCGCTCAGCTGTCCAGTGATGTAGTGTTAGCGGCAGTTCAAAAAGATGCAGTGGCACTTCACATGACTCGGAGGAAGCTTGTGTTTGTTTTTATCCTCCTAGCGCCAGTGGTATCTTGTGATTGGGGGAGTCGTAACTAGTGGGTGGAATTGGATATGACTAAAATGGAGAGAAAAAAAGGAAAACGTTTGGCTAAAAGTTCTGTTTACACAGTTTATCTCCTTCCTCTTTCCAAGACATGTTTGGTGAAGTTTGCTTCTTCAGTTTTGCACAAGAGCTACGAGGCTAATATATCTAGCAAGTAATGGAGGTTTAAACTATAGCAATTGGTATTGTGCAAACTGCGGGCCTAAATCATCACACAATTGCTTAAAACTGTGTGGATCTCAATTAGACTTGATGTAGTTTATGACACTGAATGACACACTGTTATCTTTAAACATGGACACAATTCAGACTTTAATATGCTACTGCTTCTGTTTTAGCGCTGTGACATACATGATTCAAGATCAGTTTTGAGTTGTTTTCTTGCGTTTTATTACTTGAAGACTATTTGTGAATCTTGTGAAGTCTGTCTTTAGATGTTGGTCGGCACTAGCACTAGCTTTCTGTTTTGGTTTTCTAAAGACCGGCCTGGTGAACCGCAGCACCTCAGGCCTCGGTGGAATAGCTAAAGCGTCTGCTGTGATTTGATAGCTAAGGATGACTCATCACCTCTCCGTCTGACTGCTGTTTTTACTGTCTTGTCTTTTGAAACTGTCCTGAATCTTTGGCTTTTTTGGGTTTACTCAGAGTAAGATGCTGATCCAGAAGCTGCTTTCGTCGGTATGACTGTATTGTCACTGATTACAGATCTATTAATAAATGAGAAGTTTCTGACCGTTAAGAAGACGGTCCGGCCCAAATCAATAACGTACCCATCGATATGTTGGTTGTAAACATGCCTGATGTCCAGCTTACAGCAGTGACGCATTAGTCTCTAGAGTGAGATTTCCCGGGTTGAATATTGGGAAAAACCAACCTCCTGAGGATGTGCCTTGAAGGTGGGAGTAAGTCCTGTACCCTGTCCTTTTGCTAGCTGACTAACATTGCCAATGCCATTGGGCTAATGCTAATGCTAATGCAGAAGGAAGCCAGATAACTAGGAAGCCAAGTATTTCATGCAACTCAGATAACTTATGCTATCTAGCTGGACACCTCAGTAAAGCTCTTCTTCTCTGGTTAAGAGAAACTTCTGTTATTGATATACCAGCAGTTTGGCTTTTAAATATCACTAGTAATAATTTATAGTGTTGGTTGCAAACGCGTCCCTGTATATAACTTTTATACCATTAATTTGCTTCTCTTTGGCTGTTATAGCCACTTTTTTTGATGGCAAACCGAAAACAACTTAGCTTTTGCCTTTTTAGCTATGTTCCCATATCTGACTATGCTGTACTCTGCAGCTGTTCTCCTATTGAATTATGTTTTTTAAAAAGAAAAATCTGAATCCATAAACAATTGAAGTAAGCATTAGCGCTAATGCTAGCTAGCATCACAGATGTATTTCAGCCTCTAGATCTAGATGGCTAGCAGTCAAAGGTGGACAGTGTCTAGTCACATTTACATTACAGTCAGAGTTACATGTGATTAAGTACAGTTTTGCCGTTGTTGTGGTGTCCTATGTGGTTCAGACGACTCGCAGATGGATTTGATCTACTCTTCAGGGGCTTTTTCACAGACTTGTACAGTTTGTGCCAACATAAGGACAATTAAAGCAAAAGAGAGGCAAACTATATACTAAGAAAATGTTAACATTTCACTCAATGCTGATAGAAAAGGTTTTGTATTAAATAGGAAATGCAAAATAAAAGCATTTTTGGACCCAACTGTAGCTAATATTGCCCTTGTTGGCTTCAGATAGCTACTATCGCTAACAAATTTCCTTAGCTAAAACCACAAGCCATAGTTTGAGGGCAATAGCATTAGCTAGCTAATCAGCTGGCAGTAATGTTAGCTATTTAGTTTGCTGCACATTTAAGAACTAAATGTGCTAATCAACCTATTTATGTTTAATATTTCTAAAATATGGATCATTTAACCATTGCAGTGGCAGACATGGTACAAATATTGATATGTAATTCAAATGTAAAATGCTGTCTTTTATATTGTACAATTGAACTGAAGCTGTTAGACCAACTTTTGGGACATGATTTCACATCAAAATAAAATTATATTTATTACATTTAACATAATTTTAACATACGACAAACAACACATTTCATGCATTTGTGCAATTTAAACTGAAATACAAGTTTTTTGTTGGTTATTTTAGGAATAGAACAAAGAATATACATACACTGACTTTCTGTGGTTTATTCCCACTTTCAGGTAATTTCTACGGTGTTGATCTAGTGGGGAACCATTCGCTATGGCAGTGGTAGAATGACCATACCGTAATATGCAAAAGTTTGGGTGCTTGTGGTCAAGTTGCATTTAGTTTCATTTTCAAAGTGACAAAGTGGACACATCCTCTAAAGAGAAAACACCTCTGTACATATTAATGCTTTATTTGCTTTATTTTTTTATTTATTTGCTAAATCTAACATGGCAAAAAATCAGAACATGTGCAGAAATTATATACACATATTATGTTATACTATGTTATATTTTTCATTTATATTATATTTTTTCAACATGTTAAACTTAGCAAATAATTAGAAACTGTGCAGTAAAATTAGCAGAAATTGTCATATTTAAGTTTATTTTCACCTAGAAAATTAACCAAACGTTTGACCAGGGGTGTGCAAACTTTTGCACATGAGTGTATAATATTACAAATATAACAAAGTGTTCTGACTTGAACTCTGATGCCCCACCTTTAAATTAGTGCCGTATTACAAACACAACTTCATACCTCATAATAAATAAATTAGCAGTTTCAGCACCCCCACTCCCCCCCCAACAGTAAGCACTGATGTTGTGAGTGTCATCTCGGTTCTGTGATGCACACACAGAGTGAAGTGCAGTAAGTGTGTGTGTGTTTTGAATACCTGCTGTTTTGCACTCCTCCTCCACCGCTGCATTCCTGGAGGCTGGTATTCCGAGAGCATGTTTTCTGTGTGTGTGCATGTGTGTGTGCGTGCGTGTGTGTGTGTGTGGGTGTGTGTGTGTATGTATGTGTGTGTGTTGCAATGCCACAGACAAGCTTCAGCTTGCCACTGAGTGTGAACGGTAGTAGCAAGAGAGAGAGAGAAAGAAAGGAGAGAGACGACCCAGACGCCTCTCGTCTCTCCCACACCTCCCTTCAAGCATAATAATAACGAAACGCCGCAGCACAGGAACGAAAGAGAGGCAGAGGGAGAGGAAGAGGCAGCGAGATAAAAGGCAAGCAGTAGAGGACTGATATCCAGGATACTTCTTCCTCACTCCTCTCCCGGCTCTGTTGTTGCCCTCAAACGCTACGAAGAAGACGCTGAGAAAACACCGAGGAAACACCCACAAGATGCTGAGGAAATGCTGGGAAAACACTGAGCAAAAGAATGAGAACATAGCGAGAAATATCTGAGGACAAACTGAGGAAACATGGAGAAGATGCTGGGAAAACACTGACAACACACTGAGAAAATTCTGAGCAAACACCAGGAAACCAAGAAGATGCTAAGAACTTGCTGTGAACGTTCTGAGGAAACACAGAGAAAACAATGGGAAGATGTTGAGAACGTGCTAAGAAAATACTGAGGAAACAGTTTTGAGAACTAAGAACCAAAGAGTCTGAGAAAAGCCTGAGGAACCACTGAGGAGCCACTGAGGAAACCCTGAGGAAACTTCTGTAAGACTGGGAGTGCTGCCTGATCTGTAGCCCAGGTGGGCTCCTCCTGAGTGGGCAGAAATGCAGTCTGGGCCAGCCTTCAGCCTTCAGAGAGCTCTAGCCCAGCCTGTGAGGATGTGCATGCTGGACTTCCATCTGTCCATCCTCGATCATCTGGTAGGCAATTTCGTTAGTTCAGCATAGTTAAAATCAACAACGTCGAATTTTAATATTGTGTATATAATCTCACTCATTCAAACAGACTTTTAAGTTGTTGAAGTCTTGTACTGTCCTGTCCATCTGTCCATCTGTCCATGTAGTCAAGCCAATTCTACAGTTGCTCCATCCACAGGCTGTGTGCTTCTGGATGACGCTGTAGCCTGTAGATACAGAGCTGTGCAGAGGGGAGAATGTGCATGGTGGATGTTGAGACTGCTGTTGAGACGATATGGACAAATTACTAGTGTTGTGATTACACTGCAACATGTGGCGCTTGCGTCCGCTTTGTATTAAAGCACAATGATGAATTTATATTATTATATTATTATATTGTCATTCGATTTATATTATTCTTGTTCTTCCCATTTTTATTATTCTTATTTGTCGCATAACTCGTCAGTTTTTGAGATATCAACACCATTCCAACTCCAGATTGTCCGGTTTGATTGCGTGATTCGGACTTGTATACAGCACGGATTCAGTGTTGTTCTGACCCACACTCATCTGTTTGTCTTTGTTTTCCATCCCTCGTTTCTCACATAGAGTCCCATTCATTTTCACCCCCGTGCAAATTCTATTACTTCTTAACCGACAGCCACCAAACTGCACGTCCTCACTCAGGGCAGGCCCTCAAGCTCTAATCCACAGCCATACTGACCCGCACTCCTCTCTGTGTCGTTTTTTCATCCCTCCTTCCTCTCATAGACTCTCATTCATTTTCAACAACACATAGCTACCACTTAAAGCAGCAACTCCTTATGAATGACTTAAGAAACACCTCGTACACCATGGCAAGTGCCTAGCAGTAATTTAGCAGCCGCAAGGGGTAACCTAGCATCGGCCTAGCAACATCTTAGCAACCGCCTGGGGCATCATAACAATCATCTAGCAGTCCCCTAGAACCAACTGGTATACCATAGCAACAGCCTAGCAACATCGTAGTAGCCACCTCGGATACCATGGCAACCACCTAGCAACACCTTAGCAACCAACGAGGACACCATAGCAACCGCCTAGCAACCACCTGGGAGACAATACCAAATCCAGCAACACCATAGGTACCACCTGTGCTACCTTAGCAATACCATAGCAACCACCTTGGATACCATAGCAACCAATTAGCAACCTAGCAGGAAGTGGGAACCATTTAAGCTGCGCAACCATTCTGCGGTTCCTTCAGGAAATGTTTCTAGATAAAGACTGACCTGAATTATTTTGACCCTTAGACGGTCCACATGTGCACCCTGATTCTTCAAAACACAGAAACATTAATCGACAAGTGTGATTGGTCAAGGTGCTCACAACACACAGTAAACAACATTGTGATTGGTTAGAGGACTATAATGCATGTTGCAGCTGTCACTGTTGCTAAGCCTAGTATCACAATAATTAACTAATTATATATTGTGCAGCCCTAATGTATGTGTTTGTGTGCTATAGCATGAAAGTAAACACAGTAGAAGAGTGTGTATCTTTGGCTGTTATACAGTACTGTGCTAAAGTCAGAGACGGCCCTTCATTTATCAAATTTACAGTCAAAACAGCCATTAAATACGAGTTATTCATTTTTCAGAGTCAGAAAAAAGCAGAAAACACGACAGAAAATTGCTCAGAAGCCTCAACAACCACATGCAATGTCAGTTTTTCAGTATTTAATGTTTCTACCCTTTGCTTTTGTTGCAGCTACCATTCTTTTCAGGAGACCTGCTTTCAGTTTTTCAAAGAAATCTGCAAGGACGTTTTCCCACACCTCCAGAGTTCAGTCTTAGAAGTTGGTTGCACTTTCTGTTTCTCACGATCCAAGTAACCCCGAATATTCAATGTTGGTGGTCAGTCTGTTGTTCTGAAAACACCAGCAGCTTCTTAGTTTGGTCTTACTTTTTTATTTCATCTTCTGAAAAAAAGATTAACTTGTACTTTGATTGGAAATGAAAGAAATGAAGGGTGGTCTCTGACATGTATGCAGTACTGCATTTCCACTAAATGTCTGTATATCGTTGCTGTTGGAAGAAAACCTTTTATCTCCAAAATGGTAACTTTACAGGAGAAGGAAAAAACCTACTTTACATAAAATGTAAGTCAGTGGAACCAGACTTTTTTCCAAGTCATTTTGGGTCATTTCTTTAGGTCCATTCATCATGAAATTTACACACAATGTGAAGCACAACAGACACTTTCAAGTTATGATAAAACCTGAAAAACGATTATATTTTATCTGTAGATTGATTCTCCAGATGTTTGTATAGATTTGCATAGTTAAATAGAGCTCTATAGACTCAAGTTGTGTTCTTGTGTTTCTCCATGAAAGTCAGCAAAATGCTGAGTTCTGTACTAACAAAAAGAAAGATTCTCCTAATAATGCATCAGATTTTAAGAAAGCATTTAGAGAAAGAGAGAGAGAAAGAGAGAGAGAGAGAGAGAGAGAGAGAGAGAGAGAGAGAGAGAGAGAGAGAGAGCGGGAGATATTTTTCATTGCTTCAGGCTGTTCTCATGGAGCTGTCAGTTTTTCCATGGCAACAGGTCACAGCGTTCACCAAAGCAGCTCCTTGGTGACTCTGGCTTTGTGTGTGTTTGTATGCAGGTCTTCCTTCTAAATATAATCTAGAACCTTTGCATCCACACAGGCCCTGGTACATGTTGCATTGTACTTTTCTACATTCAGAGTCACTGTAACACGTTCTAAATGGATGCTGCTGCTTTGAAGTGCCCATAATGTAGAAAACAGAATTTTCTTCACTTTCATTTTCTTCACCTACACAAACATGAGTCTGATGTCGTATGAAAACATTGTTCCAGTTTCAAAACAAACCATTCACTCTCCAGTCCAAACAGCCCGTTTACAATCATGCACAATATGTGAAAGTTTGAAGTGACATCCCCTACAGGAAACTTAAAAATGCCATTTTTCCTGCAGATTTTAGTGTAATATTCCTGTTTATTTGCTGAGTTTAATATGAAACATAAAATATAAAATGTGCCATAACGTTCGCACAGGTCACATTTTTATGTTTTTTTTTCTCCAGTATGTTAAATTTGGAAAAAATGTGCAGAAGTGTGTCTCTGTAGAGGATGTAATTAACAATAGACACAATCTCAGAAATGTGCAGTGCCCCTCTTTTCACTGGGGTGGAACCCTCAAGGGTACGTCTCTGTCCCTTTAGTCAGGGAACATAACTCAACCATAATCCATTGAAATGATATTCTCTAAATTGTACTGACTCCACACACCCCGTCTCGTCTCCAGGCTTTTATTTTACTGTTCTGATTTAAAACATTAGATTATGAAAAGATACAAATACAAACTTTTCACCTGGAAAAACTTACTTAAGGTTCACAATTGGACCTTAAAACCACTGTTGCACCTTTGAGGGAACATTTACATTGTTTGTACCTTGATGAACGAAAAGTGTACCTGCACAGAACCTTTATTTCTAACAGAGCATGTCGTTTGACCAGGGGCGCCCTAACATTTATATATGACTGTATGTAAAATGAAACTGCAAAAACATCCCATTTAAAATTCATTGGTTTTGTGATGTGGCGAAAACAAATTTACATATACTTGTGTTCAAACAAAATATATAATATATAATATAAAATAAAAACATTTCAGTTACATTTATAAAATGATTCTTCTGTGATGCTGGCATTTAGAAACTTTATAGATTTCAGCTCATTTGTAGGAAACTGTAAAAATAAAGACATCTTAGATGTTCAGATTTCCGAACAGAGCTGTAAAGGATTTCGTTATGTTTGTGAAAGCTGTATAATGTTGACAATGAAGTTACTATAAAATTAACATGGAAAAATTGGCATCATCTGTGCCAAAGAGGCTTGAACAACAAAGGTGGACATACTAAATATTAGAAAAACAAGTGGAATCCCAGTAGTGAAGGGTGTACTGACTTTTGTAGGAGCTCCCTTTAAAAGTGCATGAGTCAGAATCAAAGAATTGAATGTGGCTACTCTAGTGGTTAAATATGTGAACTACAACAACACTGGAATGTTTTTTTACTCTTCGGATCTGCTTCTTATTCCAACCCATCAACACAAAGCATGCCTCTAGTATTGACAGTGACCAGCCTCAGGTTTATTTAGAATCTGCCAGCATTACCAGGCACTGTCATTACTTCACTCTCTGGTGATGAGGAAGGCAGTTTATTAAGGGTTTTGTCTTTCCTCACTATTTAAGTATAGATGATAAAAGTTTTTAAATAATTTTCTAGATATTTCTAGATAGTTTCATGGTTATTTGTACTAGTCCTGAAATAAATAGACTAATGCACCTTTAATATATGGACACTTCATTACAGTTTAACCAGTCAAACAGTTCTGTTTTTACATTAATTTGCTTGAATCATTGAACAGTTCAGTACCAAATAGTTTAGTTTATGGTACAGTTATGCTCCCTATCTGAAGACATGCCCTTGAGTGGTACAGCCCCAGTGACATCATTGTACCCAAAAAAGTGCGGTATACCTGCCTTCTTTCTGGGAGTGTATGGCCCACTACTGACGCCCCCCCTATGTATCCTCCTATGCATGCATGCTTCACTTTGTCACACTGTGCTCCTCTGTGCTATAATTACCTCATGATGGACTACAGCTGTCAGTCAAACAGCTCAACCCTCCTTCACGTGTCTTGGTGATTGGCTAAGAAAGGATCTGCCTACACAACTAAAGCCATGTGTGTTCATTAGAGCTGGTATCACATCTCATTTGTCCTCAAACACTCTTGAGCTCTGTTGCTCACATCTTGAGCAGCGTGCTGTGCTGACTCACTGCTGATTCCTCTCTCAGTAATTTATTAGTTAGCTTCTTCTTCAGCCTTTACATCATGCTGTTTTGCTGGTACATGTGTACATTAGTCAGTGTTGTGGTAGCAGCTCTGGGCAGTAAGTCAGCACGCTATCAGTGTATCATTTCTCAATAGCGTGAGGCAGTTTCTTTGGCTCTGATGTTTCTTTGTTTTGATGAAGAAAGTGCAGTCACACTTTATTTTGATGGTTCTCTTTAACTACAGATTCTCAAATTATTAACACACATGAACTTTATTATCAGCAGCTTTGGGGTTTGGGTTTCTGACACTTTGACATGCTGTTTCAGTAGAAAAGGACAAAACTACACATGAAATACAATTCAAACTTCTACTATAGATTTTAGCTCTGCTGCATTGTTCATTTTAGTAGATAACAGGCATTAGATATTGCATAATCGTCTAATTGCAATAGTTAAAATTATTTTTCACAGCTTTCATAATATGTTTATATTGTATTTTTATCAGTTGAGGCAAATACATGTAAATAAAACATTCGCATTTATTTAGAAATTATGAGTCTCAGAAAAAACAACTTAAGTTGCGTGTTCGTTAGAGGGCAGCGGTGAGTAATGTTTGTTATTGTACTTAAACATATTTGAAAATATCGCAGGGCCTCAGATCGCTCCGGAACTCTATCAAAGGGCTAAAGATTGACTCGTTTGCCCTCTCACATGGTCACATCATTGCCATTATCAATTGCTTCTCAGTATGCTTTGCTCTCGACCTGAAAAATCACATCGGAATGTGAAAATGTGTCGCAAAGGGACAAATCAGGGTTGAAAAGGCTAAAAATCATGTATTGTAGGCCCAGCTTTAGCTTATCAGCCAATATAAATACTTTAATAGTTCCATACAATAAACAAAACAAGACAATTGTTAACCACAACTTTTTCTATGGCATTTAATTACCAGATAAAATTTAACACTCATAACAGGCCTAATAACAGTGTATCATACAGTGTAAGAAACCACATAACCAGTTCTTATCTTACCTAACAACTGAGGCAAGTATGTCAGATTGCTTAGCTTCATAGCTCTAGTGCAAATGCAAAGAAGCAAACTACAAAAACCAGCATGTCTTGGTTCATTTTTGGCCAAACTGTCCCTTTAAGTATAATAAGAAGACTTCAAGTGTGCATGCAGTGATCTTAGTAGACTTAGTGTAGTAGTTCTTCATGAAATAGTTGCCAGGTTGGCTTTTTTTGAATCTGCTGCATGGAAAAATGCATTTTGGCAGATATCAGTGTAATATTGGGGCAATTACACTGAAAGAGCTTTCCTGGCAAAGATGTGTAGTGATTAGCTTCTGTTTTGGAAAAGCAAGGCAGTGTTTTCAGCCCTCTGTGAGAAAGTTTCTGAAAGTATTACTAGGTCTGTTCGTTGATGGACCAAAGCCGTTTGTGTGATACAGTGTATTGTTTACTTTTTGCAGTGCACTTTTATTTGAGGTGAATATACAGTGTCCTGGAGTCTACCCAGTTTGCTGTGGTGATACACTCCTTGCAATATGTTTGAATATATTGTTATTTATACAGACATATGCAAAATCCTCAGAGAACACACTTTTGCACACTTTAATGTGCAATTACTGCTGAATTTGTTGAATCTATGAACATAATGGGGTGGGAAAAAGTGTAAAATGTGGCTTGTGCAAAAAGTTATGGCGTTGTGGATTTCCAAAATGTTAAATTCAGCAAATTGTACATTGAAATGTGCACAAGTGGGTCCCCTGTAGAACCCATGTGTCAGATACAAGGCCCACTGGCCAGATCAGTCCTGTGGCACAATTCTATCTGGCCCTTGAAATTATTTTGATTTATTAATATTGATCTATTAATATTAGCCCATTTTACAGTGAGGTGCACTACAATCCCCAGCATGCACTGCAACATAGTTTGTGCTGACACCCCCAGCCCACAATAACAATCTATGGGATGGCACATCCGCACATCATATCACCAAATACACTAGTTCAACCAATATAAACACTATAAACACTCAGTAGCTCAGAAACTGATCCCAAAAATGAATTAACTTGCAGCAGAAAAGATGTCCTGGTGTCTAAATCAAGCACACCGGTAGGTTTAAAAGACCTACATCCTGGGGACGTTTAAAGAGATTTAACAGTTATTTGTATCTAATGTAGCCTAAATATGTCAAGAATTCACATGTAATATTTGAAGGTTCACTACTACTAAAATATAAACTCACTTTGTCTGGATTTTTTTTAATATGACCCTTTTAGTGGTTGAGCTGGACACCTCTGCTGTAGAGGATGTCTTTATTTTTACCTAGAAAATCAATAAAACATGTGATCTGTCCAAAGTGTTCAAACTTTTGCATACAACTGTATATTACAAAATATGATGAAAAATATTTCCATTATGTTTCATTTTTGTATGGCATAAATATTAACCGAGGACTTCTTTATTCATAGAAATGGCTTTAAAAGTCACCTTTTTGCCTGACTTGCATTGAAACATGTATTGAACGCAAAAGGTGACACATGCCGATGAAGGTCAAGGGTCACTTAACACTTTAGCTACATGCACACCTTCACACACACTTCAACTCCAGCTCTGTTTCTTACCTTTTCCTACAGCAAAGTGGCCCTTAAGATCATCTTTAATGTAGCTCAGTATATCTGGCCTTTCTGATTACAACACTGTGAGTGTGTTGAAAGTTAATTCAACCTATTTCTACACATTTTATACACATTATAAGTGATTTTATTTATTTATTCTTAAAACTACAGGTGCGCTGATATGGAAATGATGCATAAGATCACAGATGCTGATGCATAAATATTTATAAAATGTAGAAATTTGGACTAAATGTACTGGATTAGCATTACAGAGAAGTATAATGTTTATTTCTGTAGGCTAACAAATACAGTAAAGTGATTAAACTGCAGATATTCTAGCTCCACATTTGTCCCCTTCAGCTCCTTTGTTTCGCGCAGTAGGCTTTAAAGTCCAGCAGACAGGTCCTATTATGCCAGCTGTGATCGATGCAGAGGGGAAAGTGCTTTAAGACTGGGGGGAGGTGGGGAGGGGCTTCTGCCGGCCTTTTGTTTTGCAAAATTGCAGATGATGAAAGTGCTTTCTGAAAAACAATTAGAGAGCTATTACTGAAGAGACTGCATTGTCAGAGCCCAGCCAGTCCAGCCATTACTTCACAGAGAGAGTGAGAGAGAGAGGCCTGTATTAAAGGGATAAAAGCATTTGATTTAAGCAAAAAAAATAATTAAAACTTAAAAAAAAACAAAAAAAAACACACACCCACCCACGCACACTATTTTTAAAATAATAATGATTTTTTTAATCTTTTAAAAATCCATGTAAGGCTGGCTTTACACAGTGAAACGTAGTAGTTGACTAGTAGTTGTAGTTGCAGCTACAGTTGACTACAACAAGCATTCAGTTACTTCACTAATTAACAAAATTAACACATCATGTTTTTGATACACTCTATCTTTCTTGCTATAAAGTCATTTGCAAGATGTATTGTACATATTGGAAGCATTTTTTCCAGCAATCTTTGCCATTCTTTTTCACAAAATCTGTCTTTTATCTGTCTATATACGGTTCTTCAACGTATATTTGAGGTCACTTATCTGTTATGTGGATGCTAAGCCTTTGAAAATGAATGTTTAAGTAGCCATTACAGTTATAGCCTACATGATGCCTCACTCAACATGTCCATCATTCATATTTATATTGTTAAATTTTGTGAAAGATAGAATTCATATTTTTATCTTTAGGTTATCTTTAGTTTCTGGGTCGTTCTACAGAAACGTCCACTTTTGTGTCCCTAGCATTTACAGATATATTACACTTGAAAAACATTACGGTTACATTTTTTTCATATTTTAAAATAAAGCAAGAAGTTATTGTTTTATTTTAAAGTTGTGGCCCCCAGGAGTCGTGTCACTGGTGTTACCGCGTTACAAAAAATCTCTTATTTTGAAATAAAAATCACACTGATGACATCACTTGACTTCCTTTTACCTATTTTCTGAGGATCTATGAAGAAAAGCGCATGGTGAGTCCACTGTGTCTTTCAGTTATCAGAGATTTTCTCATTTAGCTCATGATTTCATATGAAGCTTTTAGCTGAAGTCACTGGTGTGACCGACTTTATTCTGAGGTAATTGTGAAAAAATAGAATCCAAATGGATTAAATTCCATATTATAGTGGATGTTCCATGATTGACTACATATGGTTTGATGCTCTGTAGCAGCCATTTAGTAAAATGCATTTTTCATCAAAAATGTCTCTGGTGTTTCCTTTCTTATGTGTAACACCAATGAGGATCAGTAACACCAGTGACACCTATGGAGAGATAGAAAAGTGGACGTTTCTGTAGAATGACCCTTATTTTTTATTTCTATATATATTGTATATACGGTATAAGTAACAAACTGCAATCTTGTTAAAAAATAACAAGGTTAATAATAATAGGTTTGTTAATTCTCTCCTTGTTACTCTTTTCTTGAGTGCCTTGTTATCCCTTTGCTATTGTGGCGCTGTAAATTTCCCCTGTGGTGGGACCAATAAAGGATTATCTTATTTTATCTTATCTAAGAAGCACAACAGAGAAGTTGTTTGAGAACCACGTCCTGTATCTTCTATAATAAAGTTTATAATTTGGATCCCAAACGAATCTGAGCTCTGTGTAAACTTAGGGGGCATCAAGAGAGAAGAAAATGAATCTGGCTATGTAGATCACAATAACAGCAGGCTGAAGAAGAATAACACTGGAACAAGCAGGCATTGAAACAGTTGTTAGTGTTAGTGTAGTTAACACAGCCAACTGTGTCTCTTTTTCAGCACCAGTAAACCATCTTCTGTTTTAGTTTCTTGTCTATTAATCCAGTAGTTTGAAAGTGTGTGATCACATGGTGCACTATCAGCATTTTGATTGACTGTTTCATGAAACTTGTTGCATGAAGTTGAGACACTTGCAGCTGTTGTGGCCGAGTTTCAAATAAATCGAAGGATGCTTTACATCAATGCAATTTAGTTTCATATAGGTTTCAAGCAGCTACATTTGTTTAAAAGTTTCACCTTGTAAAGCCAGTAAACTCTGAAAAAAATATTAAAATTAATAATAAGATCAACAACAATAAAAATAATAATGTCAATAATAATTATTATTATTTTTATTAGTCGTAGTAGAAGTAGTAGTATTCTGATATTAAGATTAATATCTGAATAATGACAATAATGATTTAACCAGTAATTACTTTGAAATTATCATTATTTTACTCACTATTTGTGCGTAAGGATCTGAGCATACGCTGTGCTTCTTCTCCCTCTTCTCCAGTGGAAGATTATTTGATGTTCTCTGTGGTATTTCCCTCCGTCGCTTACTTTGCTTTAAGACTTTCATGCAGGAATGTGGGCACAGTTGATAATAAGGACTCAGGTTTCTGCAAGTTAAACACATTCAGACTAACACAGACAGTATCAGCCTTCCTCTCTCCCTCAGACGCTGCTCCTTTGCTGGGTCCCCTAGCGGCTAAACATGTGCACTGAACCATAAATATATGGGCTGGAAAGGCTTCACATAGGCCTCTGACAACACATACGCTGAGGCAAATACTGCTGTAACCTGTAAATCAGGGGTATTTCACTAAAACTGGCAAATGGTCTAGTTACATCAAATTTACCCCCCATAGGCCTGGATGAACTAACAGAAGTGAATGGCGACAACAGTTACTTTTAAATGCTTAACCACTAATGGTCAGTTCAGGCAAACACACACGCACACATCACCTAAACCGCATATCCTTCTGGGTCACGGTGGGGTCCTGGAGACTATTCCAGCTATCGTTGGGCAGAAGGCAGTTCAGGCAAACAATAAAATAAAATAAGACACATCGACTATATTTCAATAAAAATGTTTTTCCACTTACTTATATAGTTTAATGAGCATTTTAGAATTGTCTGGCCACTGGCTATCATTTGTAAAAAAAAATATTTTTGAAAGAAAACCTCTTAAAAATATATTTGAAATGTTTGTCCGCCGAAGAAAAATTGCTAAGGTTAAAGAAATGAATTAAAACAAAAAAAAATCCATCAAAAAATTAATAAAGGCTATTCTTAATGAGCATTTCATGCTAATGGACAACCATAGTGGTGGAGCTTACATGGCTTCAGAACTGAATTTTGCAGCTTTGTTCATTTAAAGTGATTTGTTTCACAGTGGCTGAAATGTAGGCTGCTAACCAGTCATTAGCAACTTTGCTAGCTGGCTAACCTCCATGCTAACGTGTTAAATTCGCATAACAGATTTGTGACTCAGTCAATTTAAAATGTAAAATGACCACTTGTTGATGAAGGAGACATTTGCTACCCTTCACAGGCAGTTTGCATGCTTGCAGTCTGTATGAACAAAGATGTGAATGAAACTCAGGCTTTAATAAGGCTGCTAATGCTATTTTCACTACATTAACCTCGTAGCTGTGGTGCATGTTTTGGCTGATCTGCATTTTGGGTGAAGGGAAAGTTGTGCACTGATTTTTTGCTGAATTATTCACTTAGTATGTTGGGAACATGGATGTTTTTGTTAAGAAACTGACCTTTTTGGGTTTTCTGTTGGGGTTCTGCCATAAACAAACCACTGCCTGGACTGAATGCTGTTGTGATTCCTTTAAACATGCGATAGAAGCGCTATTATGAGGGGGATTTGTTTGTGTACCAACAGCAGAGCTTTCAGGGTTGTGATATCATCTGTATACAGACAGTACTGTTGCTAATCTGGTTCCTTTGCCACTCCTCTCAACCAGCACTGTTTGAAAGGAAGATCAGGGCTGTAGTCTTTTTTCAGATAGGAACGGTCGCCTGTGGTGCGCTCTCTGATAACCAGTGGTTGCCTTGGCAACACAGTGGTCATATCTCTAAAAGCCCATCGTGACGTGGTCAGAGTGTGAATGACCCTTTGCCTCTGGTCACAGTCATACTCCAAATATAAAGGGCCTGAGGTCAGCGGCTTAGGCCGTACAATCAGAGTGACTTAGTGATTCACATTTGATCTTTGATCTTGTTGGGTTGAGTGGACACTGAATGGATTCAAGCTAAAATGAACCACAGTCAGAACTTTCGAAGCCAACATAAAGCGGTGGTTTGATTAACAGTGACTATAGCAAATGACTGCTAGCTTTAGCATCCTGCTAGTTCCTATTAATCATTGGCAAAGTGAGCATTATGTCTTTAACCCTGTAAACATGTTATTCAATTATTAATCTGATGGATTATGAAATTAATATAATTAATTCTAATTAATGTAAGAATCTACAGAATTTCCTTTCAATTAACATATTCACACTGCCCATATACAGACCCTTGCAGTTAAGAGGTTAGTGCTAGACTGTTTTTTTATTTTTATATGGGATGACTATACTAACTACTAGCTTTCTTGTCCTGTTAGCAGTGTTAGCATTATTCAGTTCTGATTCCAGAACTTTTATTCAGTTAATATATTAAAGTTAATAATCTTGAGACTTAATATTACTGGCTAATATGAATTATTCAGTAAGTAGTTCAGTAAGTAAACTGATACGTATGTTATGTAGTGATAGTTACAAATGGTAGTGTAGACCTGTTATGCGCATATTAGCGACTCCAGGTCTAAGCTGTTTTTTTTTTCTGTGACCAAAATTAAGGGTGTTTTTGGATATGGCTGCTGTATTAACTCTGTGGTAAAGTAAAATATTCCAAAGCTAATACATTGTGCCGCATGGCCATTTTTCCTCTGAACATTGTCAGATTCTCTGAAAGTTGTTAAGGAGCCAAAATATGGCTTGCTACACGCATGCTAACTGCTACGCAAGGAATTGACATTGTAACTCAACAAAGTACGCAAAAACAAACCAGCAAGCTTGGTCAACTGTGGTATTTAAGAGGCTTTGGCAGTTTTAGGCCAAACATTTGAGTAGCTTGTTATTTAGTAGTGTTGAAGTTTAATAGTAGACTTTGTAATAGCTTGTTTGTAGCATGTGTGTAGCATTATTCGTATTTCGACTGCTAAACAACCTCATAGTTCAGAGGATACAGTGGCAAAATGTACACAGGACAAAACATCAGCTTTGCAGCATTTTTGGTGATTTTTAATAAACATCATCCATTTTTGTTATAGAGAAAATTAGCTTAGACTACAGAATGACGACGCCATTCAGAGGTCTGTATGGAACAACACTGCAGTTTGAGAGGTTGATGATAGGATGTATAGTGAACAGGCCATGTAAACAGCCCTATAGCCTGTACTCTGGTTTCCCTGGCTTGTATTTAAGGTTAAGTACAGTAATAAAGTTGTGTAATGTTCTTGCTAACCCAGAGCAGATGCAGACAGCTGTTTGGTTTCAGTGGAGCTCTGCAGGGTTCCTGCCTGTAACAACCACATGTGTGTGTTGTGTATCAGTGGGGGGATGAAGCTCTGTGGATTCAGTGGTCCACACAGTGGCCACAGTCTCAACCTCGCCTTCTCTGACGTTTATCATTAATTAATCTTATCTTTAGTTGCCTGTAGTTACGTTTTGAATGTTGGTAGTGTTGTTTTATGAGTATAAACATTTTAAGGCATAATCATTCAACTTAGCATTTTTATGAGCCTTCATTAACGGAGTAGACAGAAAAATTGCCTCTCAGGCCACCAATCCAGTTAATCTGTATGCCAAAATTAACAATCTGTGGCCAGAATTACAGAAACATTATTGTATATGCTTTGAATTTACAGTTAACAAGCATACTTCTGTACAAAAAGCCAGTCAGATATTGCTTTTTGCTGTGACCCCCCCCAAAACGTCCACTCAATTTTTTTAATTCTACCAGTCCAACCAGGGATAGATGTGAATGTATCCTCGTTTTTCACCAAAGAGGCCCAGATTAAAGATTACTATCTTTCGGTCATGCTGACCCTCCTTCATCTTCCTCAGGCTTGGATCAGTCCGCCCTGCGGGTTTGTTATTGAGATTGCTGAAGATCGTGGCGCTGTAGCAGCACTCATGCTGAAGCGTCATACTTTTGAATATTGTGTCTTCTAAATGAGTTACTCTGAGTAAATGTGGTACATGCTGGCTGTACCGGCCATTCGGCATAAAAGCGGTAAGGCATCCTTCTCCCATTATGGCCCTTGTCTTTGGAATTCCCTTCCTGATGACCAGAGGGCTCTGGAAGATTTTGGCACATTTAAGAGAAAGGTTAAGACGCACTTTTATATTTGCTTTTTATTCATTTTACCCCTTACAGTTGCATTTTTAAAATATTTCCGTTTTATTCTTTATGTTTTACTGCATTTAGACTTTTATTGTTTTATTTTGTTACTTCTTTTTGTCTTTAAATTGTTTATATTTGCCATTTTAATTTATTTCTGTCTTTTGTAAAGCATTTTGTGAAACTTTGTTTGAAAAAGTGCTATATAAATAAAGCTTATACTACTACTACTAAAACTACTACTACTACTACTACTACTACTACTAATAATAATAATAATAATAATTATTATTATTATTATTATTATTATTATTATATGAAGAGTGAGCTTGTGGTATCTGTTGTAGAAGCTGACAATAGTCTCAACAGAAGAAGTCATCACTTGCTGCCACGGTAGCCATCACGGTGGTAGCGTTAACGCTACAATTGGTAAATTCAGACAAATCAGATTTGATGCAGCTGGCTCCATGTCCAACCAAACCGGCTCTGGACCTCACACAGGAGGGTAAAAAGCGGTTATTTTGTTATTAATCATGAATATTTGTGAATCTGTGAGAATTCAACTAAAAACACATAAATTTCCAAGGCAAGTGGTCACTGGGGCCACAAGCTCTACATTTCTAGGGGCCAAAATGTGAGATATTGTGGCAAAGGACAATAGGCAGTGCCGACCCCTGATTGCTAATATCAGCACTTAGCACTGTCAACTATCGGTTAAGGTTAATTTGCAAGGTTAGTTTTCTGTCTAATGCTAAATGCTTCAGCCTGACCATATGTTCCCTTATTGTGTGAAATGCAGTGGTTTCCTTTTTCATTTTAACCCAGATGGAAGAAAAATATATGAACATATATTTGCTGAGAATGAAAATATATCTGCAATTAATGTGGTGTTTTAAAATAGATTTAACTGTGCTATTTTTTAATATTTAAATATATGCCAAAATATACATGTCAGCATATTAATATATATGCGCACATGTAGATGAAATAGATGTAATAGTGTCTTTTTTAATACTTAGATATATGTCAAACGTTGAAATATACAAGAAATTCGACACATAGTTTGGAAATGTATGGAAATATATCAAATATTTTCTTTGCATATGGGAAATAGCACTTGGCACAGGGTCACTGGTAAAACATTCGGCTGTGTGGGCATTTTCCAGCATGTTAGCCATGTCATTTCTCAGAAATGTTGTGTGTGAAGATATTTTTTGGTTTGTATCCTAAGCCCTTTTATATTACTCTTATCTTGATGATGGTACATCCGTTCCTGCCGTGTGGTGGTAATTGAATTGGAGCTCCGTGGCTTTGATTGTTCTTTGGAAACCCCCTGTTATCCTCCAAGCTGTGCCTGGCACTGAGGAGGCTGTAAAGAGTGGGAATTTCCTTAAAACGAGTACCAGAATGGCCCTTCTTCAACATCCAAACTACAGCTTCTAGGAACTGGGAAAGAGATAAGAAGTTAGAGATAAAGGTTAAGAGGGTTGGAGATTCAGGGTCAGTGTTTGTTAACCCAGCTCATTCTGATCTCACAGTCAGCAGCACTAAAGAAAAACAACTACACAAAACAAAAAAGACTTAACTGAAACATAAATTTTGCTCATTTTGATGCAAGATTTGTTTTCTTTTGTTTTTGTTTTTTTTTTTTGCACAGTTTTAGGTAACCGAATATTCATTGAAAAGCTGCACTATGTAAGATTTTAGCTACAAGCCTCGCTGTCTCTTTTTGCTCAAATCCGATCTCTCTTACACGACAGTTCACACTCGTTTAGGTCAATGATTTAAATCTGTCATTAATGTGAACGAACCGGTGTCCTGAAATGACCCTCATGAGCTCATCTTACTCAGTAACGTTACATGAATGAATCACGTTCATCATCAGCACAAACTAACGAGCAGAACGAGCTTCACTGAGAAGATAATTAACTCTGATCAACTCTCAGCTTCATTATTAGAGCGAGACGAAGGAGAAAAAGGTGAGACGTGTTGCTTTTCCACCGTTTTCAGGCTTTAACTTCTGTTCGGCGCTGCTGCCATGGTAACGCTGATTGATGGCGCACGCGCTGTGAAAAAAAAAGCATGAATTCCGATCTGAACGTTCATATTAAGGTTGCATTGCCAAGAATTGGATATGTATCTGATCTAGGACCACATATGAAAGTGGCTCAGGTCTGATTTGAAGAGATCAGATTTGCGTGTCCACACAGCCCCGAAAACATCAGATCTGAGTCACATTAGGGCAAAAAATTGGATTTGTGCCACTTCAGCCTGGTAAAGTGAACATAGCCTTTGTTGTTAAAATTGCTGTTGTGAGTTCCTCTATAAAGCCTGAAATAATAAGTCAGAGACGTTTACAGGAGTTTTTCAGACCACATCATTAAGAAAGTCTGGCTCGATGTTTACATCTCAAATGCAAAATCAACATTATACTGATGAAGATATGATGTCAGGAGTAGATCATTCACTCACGTCCCCAGGAGACACATCCTTCACTTTTTTTGATTGAGTTCTATTTGAATTCTCTTTCAATGTGCTTGGAATCATCAGATTCGTCCGCTCAGTTGATGCACAACCCATGTTACAAAATGGTGCATGTAATTACACATTTCCACCAGAGGGGTCTCCAAATCCCCAAAACATACTACAGATACTCGAATATTAATGTTAGTCAGATTGCATGTGTTTTTGACTTCTCATCTACCCAGTTTATCAGCAGGCCTAAGGAGAAAAACAGATATACAACCAGATCTTTGCAAGTGGGTGGCACAGTAAATCAGCTTGGCTACAGAGGGTAGCAATGCAGACAGCTATTTCAATTTATGACTCGATTTCTCTTGAAGAAATGCAGTAATTAGCCTGTCAGGTGGCTGCAGGATCGTGGTTCAGCCAATAAGATAAGAAGAGGTTTGAGGGAAAGCTGCTGAGAGATGAATCAGAAGGTGACACAGAAGTGAGCATTAGGATTGCACAATATAATTTCAGTTGTTGTGATATTAGCCTTTGCAATCCTGATATGGAAGAAGGCTACAATACGCATATGAGTCCCCTCAACCCACCAATCACCGCATTTTTACTGTGTGCAATGATCATCCTGACGAGTCACGACTCCAGAGGATTGTTTCTGTGAGTGTTTTGATGAATCAAAATATTCATGTAATCCTACAAAGGTAAACTGTGGCTAAAATAACACAGGCCTGTCTTTTACCACGTCATATTACTGACTCACTGATGCGTTTATAAGCTATATGATGATCACAATGTCTAGATATATAAGTGTAATATGATATTTGGTATCTTGCAGCTCTAGTTGGCATACAGTATATGGCCATCTGTTCAATGACACTGATTTAAACATGCTCAGTCTAACCACAGCTGGTCTCTGCCTGTCATAGACGGCTGTCCACCAGAGACAAAGAGAGAGGGAGAGAGAGAGAGAGAGAGAGAGAGAGAGAGAGACAGACAGCAACAGAGAGGGAGAGACAAGGTGAAAGAGAGAGAATTAATTAAGAGTGAGAAAGTGAGAGTAAGAGGAGGAGACGAGCAAAAGAGGCAATGAAAAATAAAACAAAAATAGAGAGAAGGAAACAGAAAGCGTATGAGAGAGAAAGTGAAAGAGAAAAAGAGGGAGAAAGAGTGAGAGATAAAGAGATAGGGAGAGATATGGAGAGCAAAAGAGAGGGAGTGAGGAAAGAAGAGAGGGGGAGGAAGCAAAAAGGCAAAAGAGAAAGAGCAACGACAAGGAGAGAAACAGTATTATTGATAGAGAGAACGAAATAGGGTGAGAGAGTGACGACAGAGAGAAAAGAGAAAGAAACAAGGAAAGAGAGAGAGAAGGAAAAAGAGAGAAGGGAGAGATAGAGAGATGAGGAGAGCAAAACAGACAACAAGAGAGAGAAAGAAAAAGAGGCAAGGAAAGCAAATGAGAGAGAGAGAAAGGAAGCAGAGAAAGGGAGAGGGAGAAAGACAATGAGAGCAAAAGAGACAATGAGAGCGAATAAGTGAAATAAAGAACAAGGGGCCAAAAGAACAAATGAGAGAAAAAGAGAGGGAGAAAGAGCGAGAGAAAAAAAGACAGAGATAGGAAAAGCAAAAGAGAGGGAGTGAGGGAGAAAGAGAAAGAGAGAGTAAATACAGAGAGAAAGAGAGTAAAGATGAAAAAAGAGACAGACAGAAAGAGAGTAAGGACAGAGAAAGACAGAAAGAAAGAGTAAAGATGGAGAGAGAAAAAGTAAAGACAGAGAAAGATAGTAAAGGCAGAGAGAGAAAGAGAGTAAACACAAAGAAAGAGTAAAGATGGAGAGAAGAGTAAACACAGAGTAAAGAGAGAGAGAGAAAGATGGAGTAAAGAGAGTAAGAATAAAGATGGAGAGTGAAGAGTAAAGACAGAGAGAGTGAAGATGTATAGAGAGAGAGTAAAGATGGAGAGAGAAAGAGAGTAAAGACAAAGAAAGAGTAAAGACGGAGAGTGTAAAAATGGGGAGAGTGAGTAAAGGGAGAAAAAGGAAAAGTGAGAGAGAGAAGAGTGAGGAAGAGAGATAAGGAGAGCAAGAGAGACAACAGGAGTAAATAGAGAGAGAGAGAGGGAGAGGGAGAAAGAAAGAGCAAAAGAAAGCAAAAGAGAAAAGGAGTGAGACAGAGAGAGAGAGAACGTAAAAAAAGAAAAGAGAGGGAGCGCAAAGAGAAATATATAACAGAGAGAGATAAAGAAGAGGGAGAGAGACAACAAGCGAAAAGAGGAGAGAGAGAGAGAGAGAGAGAGAGAGAGAGAAGGTGCTGAGGAATACGCTCTGAGATGTACTCGGATGTTCTTCACTGCGACCGTCTGACAGTGACTGATGTCCGTCTTTACAGTAAAGCAGCCGCTGATTCACTCTAATGATATCACCCTTTATTTCATTAGCAGTGATGCTCAGCTATGCAGGCAGAATAAAAGCCACCCACTTAATTAGATCAGGGTTTTTCCGCCCTCTGTATGTGTGTGTGAGTTTAAATGGATATTTCACATTACTCAGTGTCCTTGAGTGATGGAGGAATGCAGAAAGAGAGAGAATAGAGGAGATGGAAGGAATGTGTTAATCCACACGCCTTTTGTTTGTTACTCTTATCAGTGAAGGTCTGGATTCTTTTGTGTGTAAAACAGTGGATGATACAGAGCATAAAACCGAAACTGGTAAAAAATATGAACAAAAGAATTTCAGAGAAGAAATCCCAGGAATGCAGTGATCCGGATGAAATTTCAGAGTTTAGACCACAGCCATTCAGTTAATGTGTCAGGATCGGATTTGACTCTATCATTTGATCAAGGAAGACAGTGAGGAGGCGGAACCAGCTTATACCGTTAGAAATAAACGTTCTGTGCTGGTACATTTTTTGTTCATCAAGGAACAAACAGTGAATATGCTTACATGCACTGCGTAATCTGTTCATAATCAGATTTCTGCAGTTATCTGATTATTCAAATGGTCATGTAAACAGCACACTCTGATTTCTTAGATCGGAGTAAGGTCTAGAAATCCGATTAAGAATCTGATAAAGAGGGCTGGATTTTAGCTCAGTAATCAGATTTCATGTGTACCCTTACTCTGATTTCTTTCGGATTTCTCAGTCTGAGCATGTGCAGGACAGACCGTGGTAATAAGCGAGCAGTGTTGCCCCGAGACGCTGAAACCAAATACATGCTTGACAAAATGAAGGATTTAAATGTTCTTCATCCCCTAGATGATGTATGGTCATATTTTCAGGAAAAGTGGCACAACGTTTAAAAAAAAACGCAAAGTTTCACGAAGTTTCAGTTTTATGCTATGTTTACGTCACGTATTCTTCTCTGAGTTTATTGGCTGGTTGCAAAGCAGAAATCCAATTACTGCCTGACTCATGTGGACCTGGAGTTTCCCATTATCTGATTACTCAAGTGCATGTAAACACATTGATCAGATTACTAACAACATCTGATTTTCTGCAGTTATCGGATTATTAAGTGCATGTAAACGCACTCACTGTAAATGTTCTCTCAAAGGTACAACAGTGGTTTTAAGGTCTGATTGTGAACCTTAAATAAGTTTTCCAGGTGAAAAGTTCATATTTGTACCTTTTCATTCCTAAAGTTTTAAAACAGAACAATAAAATAAAAGCCTGGAGACGAGATGGGGTGTGTGGAGTCAATACAACTTAGAAAATATCATTTCAATGGATTATGGTACAGTTATGTTCCCTGACTAAAGGTACTGAGATGTACCCTAGAGGGGACCACCCCAGTGACAAGAGGGGTCCTGCCCCAGTGACAGTTCCATACCTTTTTTTGAGAGTGTACCCTGCTGGGCTTCTTTCCCCAATTTACCCTGCATATAGGAAAGAAGACCACAAAATGCTAATGAATAAAATGCTAATATAAATAAATAGATTTTATAATACAATCTCAGTTGTTGCCTCACAGCAAGAAGGGCCTGGGTTCGATTCCCGGCCGGGTGACCAGGGTCATTTCTGTGTGGAGTTTGCCTGTTCTCCCCGTGTCTGTGTGGGTTTCCTCCAGGTACTCCGGTTTCCTCCCACAGTCCAAAGACATGCAGTCAGGCCAATTGGACATGCTAAAATTGCCCCTAGGTGTGAGTGTGAATGTGTGTGTGTGATTGTGTATGTCTGTCTGTCTGCCCTGCGATGGACTGGCGACCTGTCCAGGGTGTATCCTGCCTTCCGCCCAATGACAGCTGGAATAGGCTCCAGCACCCCACCGCGACCCAGAAGGATAGGCGGTTAAAATGATGCATGTATGTAATACAATCTCAGAAAAGAAGGTACTAAACTGTCACTGGTGCAGTACCCCTCCTTTCACTGGGGTGGTCACCTCAAGGATACAACTCAGTACCTTTCAGTTACCCAGTCTCATTGCCTGACTTCTTATTTTATTGTTCTGTTTTAAAACATTCGGTTATGAAAAGGTACAAATATGTACTTTTCACCTAGAATAACTTATTTAAGGTTCACAATTGAACCACTGTCGAACCTTTGAGGGAAGATTTACATTATTTGTACCTTGATGAATGAAAAATATACCTGCACAGAACCTTTATGTCTAACAGTGTAGGGTTAAGTACTGAGATGAGTTAAATGAGAGACAACACTAAACTCTGCTGCGCTGTAGCTCTCTTAAGTTGGAGTCTTGGAGTCTGACCCTGCTGAGTGCTCTGCTGAGTCATTCTGGTGCATGAATGAGTCAGCAAATCAAGTATTATGAGTGTATCTGGGTGATGCTTCACATTTTCATCACCTAATCATTCCTCTGACGATTTGTGTTATTCTGCATTTAGGAAAGTGAGGAAACTGTGCAAAAGTCCAGTTCAGAGAGCGCACTTTATTTCATTTCTGGAAAAAAAACAGACATTAACGTCTTCCAGTTGTTATATTTTAAGAGATATTTCTGAGGAGATTAGATATTACTTGTGTAAGGAAGGAGAAAGTCAAAGGAAGAGAAGTGAAAATAATAAACCAGGAGTTTCCAAAACTGGAAAATGGGGCTCCTCACAACCACCTGGAAGACCTGGTAGAGACCAAAACTGCCCCCTTCAGATAAACAGCACTTAAAGCTTTCATCTTTGAGAGAGAGAAGAAAATCAAGCTGCTTCGATCTGAAAACATCCACAGGTGTTTCTGTCCATCCTTCCACTGTGAGAAGACGACTCAGCGCTGTGGGTCTGAAAGGATGTGCAGCTCTCAAGAAGAACCTCACTGAGAAAAGGAGACGGACGCATCAAACAAAGAAGCTGAACAATGGACTGACCACCCCAGAGTCCAGACCTCAACACCACTGAATGTGTCTGGGATTAGTGGATGGTGAGAAGCAGACAATGCAAAACCAACTCCTAAGACTGAACTTTGGAGGTGTGGAAAAATATCCCTGTAGATTTCTTTGAAAAAGTGAAAGTGAGTCTTTTAATGAAGGTAAAGGTGCACACACTAAATACTGAAAAAATATATTTAGTTGTTGATCTTTTTGTTTACTCTGCTTTTAAATACACACTTTCTGCTTTTTTCCTGGTGCTGCAAAATGAATAGCTCATACTTAGTGGCTGTTTTGGCTGTAAATTAAATAAACGAAGGGTGGTCTCTGACTTTTGCACAGTGCTGTATGTTAAACGCTTTTCTTTCTTCTATTATTTCTTCCAAATTGCAACTTCCAGCTGTTTAGCCCTGGCCTTGCACTCTCACATGAAAACTTGTATAAGGTTTGGACTCCTGGATGTATTTTCTTTCTCCAGCCTGTGCAACTTTTGAGCCAGTTGTTGTGCATAATATGCTTGTATTGCACTTTCTATGGCCACACCCACCGAATGCATCCCTCCAAAAGAACACAAATAATATACGCTGATGTGGAACATTTCATAGAAAAGAGAGTGCGTTCTCTAACCAGACATAACTGTACTCAGCAGATCCATTCCAGAATTGCTTTTGCAATTAGGGAGGGCTCTTCACACACACATACACAGTGCTCTTCCCCCTGGCTGCACTCGTCTCCCCTCCCCCCTGTCACATTCCTCCACTCCCTGAGTGTGTTTTCAGCGCCGGTTCTTACTGGCAGTCACTCGGCCTCCTCGGCCTACGCATAACACACACCAGATGTGCAAAGTAGAGCAGCCAGAAACGTCCAGAGGAGGCGTGCGGGGGAGAGAGAGAGATGACTTTTGCTTTAACATGAGCACAGCACTTTCAAAACAAAGCCTTTTGTTTATTTAATAAGCTTTTCTTTATGCACTGTCCTGCACTAAGTGGACAGATGCACCAGTGCAACATGGTATCTTATGCTATATTGTGAGATTTTTAATCTCAATGTGTGTAAAAACCTCAATAACACAGCTGTATCTACACTCATACAAGCAACACATCCGCACCATTTCTGGTCAACCGTGGGCCTGTGGTCAGAAAATGGTCAAGGATTGAGTAAGTAGAGGGAGCTGTTGAACTGTGAAGCAACAGATGACCTACTGTAGCTGTATGCATTCATAGTGGCCCTATAGGAAAAATAGACCTCATAAGGTGGGCAGTGAGTGAATGTACAAGGTAGGGGTTTCTAATAAAGTGGCCAGTGTAGTACGCTGGGCATGGTTCTCCATGCAGTTCTGGAATCTGATTATCCATTGTTAGGAAGAAAAGAGGCCATTGTTACAAACACAAACAATGAGGTTCCATTCTATTGTGATGGTTCTGCTGAAAGGGTTAAATCAGTAAACACGTAGTTACATGTCGACAGCTCTTTCATATGCAAATCTACAAGGATAAAAACTCAACGATGAATAGCATTTTAGCACTGTGACTATACAACTATACACTGGACTTTTAAAGTAGGTGGACCTCAGGAAGCGGCCCGTGAGTGGAAGCACAAGGCACTCTCGAAAAAAGTAAATAGTTTTATGTACTTAATTTATTTATAACAAGTAAGTCAAGTAACTACCTTGGTTCATTTTTTGAGTGCAGGGGTTTCCAGAAAAGTGGTTGGTGAGTTAAAGTACCAGGGATGTGTTTCTAATAAAATGGCCAGTATGATGTAGGTGTTTCCAGTTAAGTGTTGGAAGTACAAGGTTAGTGTTTCCAATAAAGTGGCCAGTGAGTGGAAGTACAAGGTAAGTGTTTCTAATAAAGTGGCCAGTGAGCGGAAGTACAAGGTAGGTGTTTCTAATAAAGTGGCCAGTGAGTTGAAGTACAAGGTAGGTGTTTCTTATAAAGTGGCCAGTGAGTGAAAGCACAAGGTAGGTGTTTCTAATAAAGTGTCCAGTGAGTGGAAGCACAAGGTAGCTGTTTCCAGTAAAGTGGCCACTGAGTTGAAGTACAACGGAAGTGTTTCTAATAAAGTGGCCAGTGAATGAAGATTAATGAACACTACAGGACCAGCTGGTGTGTTCATCCAGTTTTTTGCTATCTCAGTGGTCCCGAAAGTCCGTAAACTCAGCTTGTTCCTGCGTGTGAATGTAGCCGGGCGTGAATCATGTCTGTGTGAGAACTGCTCGGTGCTTTTACAGCTTCTGCTCGATTCTCCACAGCTTTTAAATGACCCTTTCCATTTCAGCACAGAGCTGCTAAAAAATGACCTCATGCTTAGAGAAGAGGGTGGGGGTGGGGTTTGTGGAGTGCATGCGCGAGAGAGATAGGGAGAGAAGCGGGGGGGCGGGCTGGTGGGGCGGAGCCTGAGGGACCCGGAGCTCAGTCTATTCTCTGTCCCCTCAGTGTGTGTCAGTGTGTGTGTGAGTGAAGGGAGTGAGTTCATGGTTTTCAGGGGTTTGCGCAGCAGGAGCAAAACAAAGCTGGATTTTATTCCAAGCATGGGACCCTACATTTAGTTTGCTCTGGATTATTGTTTTTTTTTTTTATTTTGGTTCTGAATTTGGATTTTACCCCCCACCCTCACTCATACCCCCCTGATGGTGCATGTGAGGGGAGCGTGTGTGATGTTTGACGGTGGCGCCTGGCGGATCCGCAGTATTTGGGACGGGGTGAAGCTGGAGGTGGGCGAGCAGACTGGACCGGTGGTGCTGAGCAGCTTCACCCAGCTGGACCCTGACCTACCACTGCTGGAGGTAACAAGGGAGTGAATACATATGATAGACAGACAGAAAGATAGATAAACCTGTGGATGGTTCAATGGGTGATTCTTAGAAGAGCCTCCTTTTGTAAAGGAGGTGGGGAAAGAAACCTTCACATAGTTCTATGTCAATTAAAGGTTAAGAACTTGTCATCTAAGCCAAGAACCTTTAAGGAACCTTTATATTTTAAGTGTGTGTATCAGAGAAAGCTATAAATTTACCATTTTCCAAGAGACTCTTGCAGAATTACACGTTTGCTTGCAACTTGCAACTACCATTCAAAAGTTTGGAATCGGTTTTCAATAAAATAAACCCAATATAACTGCAGATACATGCATAAAAGGATCTTAATATGACTAAGAGCTCAGCAAAGGTTTCAACTAATTATGTGTTATGTATCAGTATTAATCAAAAAGCACAGTTTCGGAAAGGGAACTATTTATTCAGCTTTTATGAATTTTAAACTGTTATTTCAAAACAATCTGAAGCACCCAATAAGTTACACATTGCAGTTAACTGACATCAAATCATACAAAATATAATTAAAATACATAAAAAGACTACTTGGTCTTAGTGATGCTGCTATTTCGTTGGCTAGAATGTCATCATAGATGTAAAGCTTATTATCTAACAATAATGCTAAAATGAAATGAAAACAATGGTGTGACACCAGCAACCTGCCTGTACACCATATATATTGCCCAGCGATAGATAGATAGGATTGCTGTAGCTGTCTTTGTGAGATTGTGATTTGTTGTAGGATGCAGGGGGCATCTCAGGGTTTCTGAAAGTAGATAATTACTGTGTTGCAAATGTAATGTAAGAGGTGTGGTTCATTAGTGTGTGTGTGGTGTGGCTTTACACCATTTTAGTGTTGTTTTGCAGTGTTGTTTTTATATGTTTATTCATGTAGCACATTTCACAAACTCTGATGGTCCACTATAGAATTTACTGGCTCCTGTGAGTCAGTGGATTTGGTAATTTTGATAATTAAGTCGTATCTGCTCCGTGTCTGAGAGTGGGAGTGAGTGTGCCGTAGAAGGAGAGAGGAAAATAACAGTGTTTTAATGAGAGACGTGTCTGGGTTTGTGTCGTTTGCTGTTGAACTGCTGAGAGTATATTCATAGAGCGCATATGCTGTTTCATCTGTGTGGAATTATGAGTCACTGTAGAGTGGATTTGTTGCTGTATGTGTTTGTCCAGGACTGCAGTGTTTTGTGGGGGGTGGGTGGTGGATGTTTTTCAAAGAAGTAAGGACTTAATGCAAATGTGTGAATAATTTCCACATAAATCAACAGATTACATCAACACAGTTTTTTATTTTACTTTGTTCGGCAACAATTGTGTTGATGTCATATGTTTATTAATGTGGGAATTATGTGTGGAAAAATGTTTTTCCCTCAAAAACTGCAGCTTTTATCAGAAGGATTGAGTTAGGTGTGTGTATGTGTGTGTGTGTGTATGTGTGTGTGTGTGTGTGTGTGTGTGTGTTTAACATCAGATTAGTTAGCAGCATTAGGAGCACAATAGCATTTACATACACTCAAAATACCAATATATACTGTATACTGCACCAGTATGTACTGTGTACTGCACACTGTACCAGTGTATACTATATTGTGTACCAGTAGATAATGTACCAGTATATGCTGTTTACTGCCTACTGTACTACTAGGTACTGTGTACAGTACACTACAGAAGTATGTACTGTGTACTGTATACGGCACTCTGTACCAGTATATACTGTATACTGCATACTGTACCTGTATATAATGTACACTGCACACTTTATTAGTATATAATGTATACTGCACCAGTATGTACTGTGTACTGCATACTATACTACTATATACTGTGTACAGCATACTGCACTATATACTGTATCCTGCATAATGTACTGGTATGCTGTATACTGTACCAGTATGTACTATATACTGCATACTGTACAGTATATAATGTTTACTGTACACTGTATACTGTGCCAGCATATAATGTATACTGCACCAGTATGTACTGTATATTGCATTCTATACTACTATGTACTGTGTACACTAGTATACAGTATATACTGCTATACTGTATACTGCACTAGTATATACTGACTACGGCATAATGTACCAGTATATACTGTATACTGCACACTGTATAAGTATATAATGTATACTGCACCAGTATATTCTGTGTATCGCATACTGTACTTCTATATACTGTGTACAGTATACTACAGAAGTATGTACTGCATACTGCACTCTGTACTAGTATATACTGTATACTGCATACTGTACCTGTATATAATGTACACTGCACACTGTATTAGTATATAATGTATACTACACTGTGTACTGCATACTGTACAACTATATACTGTGTACAGCATACTCTACTATATACTGTATCCTGCATAATGTACCAGTATACTGTATACTGTACCAGTATGTACTGTATACTGCATTTTATGCTACTATATACTGTGTACACTAGTATACAGTATATACTGTGTACTGCACTAGTATATACTGAGTACGGCATAACATACCAGTATATACTGTATACTTCACACTGTACTAGCATATAATGTATACTGCACCAGTATATACTATGTACCGCATACTGTACTACTATATACTGTGTACTGCATGCTGCACCAGTATATACTGGACCAATATATACTGTGTACTACATACTGTACCAGTATATATTGTATACTGTACCAGTATATACTGCATGCTGTATGCTCTTCGTATAAGTATGCAGTACAGTATCCAGTATGCCACAATTACCATTATATGTTGTTATGCAACAATTAACACAGTCTGATTGGTTGCAGTGTGTTCTACCTATGCTGTTACTTATGATAACAGCATGCTTTTTTCACAATAACTGGGGGCTTTCACATCAGGGGCTGAGCCAATCAAACCAAGCCCTCCAATCACTGCTTAGCAACCGTTGCTAGCAGCTTTTCCACATAGGGATGCATTATATCATGAAGATAGCTCTAGCTGCATATTGGCCAGAGCAGCACATTATCTGGGCATCCTTGGTCTGCTGGAGAAATTCATATGTGGCAGACTGTTTCGAACACGGCAACACAGGAGAACATCGAAACACCACACACACTGTGTAATCAGAGCTCCTTCAGTCTGAGAGCTTCCTGAGTGGCTCTCGAGAGACTGCGATCCACACTCTCACACTGACCTGCTCTTGTGTCTGAGCTCAGGGGACAGCTTAGCTCAAACAGGTCCCACTGACATACACTCCAAGCTGCTGTTACCCATCATTCAGCACCATTTCCACCCTGCTTTTTGTGTGTGTGTGAGAGCTCATATTGACCCTTTACGCACCATGAGAAAAGCTGTTTTCTTTAGATTGCAGCTATTCTTGTGCTAATGTCACCATATATATTACTCCTGCGCCGCTTTCACACCCTCTGCCTTCAGTCAGTCAGTCATAAATCACATTGGACTTAATCAACCTTTTCTTTCTCTGCTTAAAGCTACAGTGTGGCAAAACGAAATCACATTTACATGGTTTTCTCCTTTACCCCAAATGTAGTCGGTAAGGCAAAACATGTTTGTGAAGAGCCTGCTTTTTCTATATGTGGATGCAAGCTAAAGCTAAATCAGTGGGGCTCCAGAACGTTTGAAGTCGACTCCAGTTCTGATTCCAAGTTACAGGAATTGATGGAGTCATTCTAGACCCCATGTGTCAAACACAAGGCCTGCGGACCAGATCAGGCCTGTGACACAATCCAGTCCCGCCCTCAAAATTATTTTGATTTTCTAATAATATTAGCCCATATCACCAAACACACCAGCTGCGTTTCAGCTGCAGTTCAACCAACATGAATACTATAAACACTATAAACACTCAGCAGCTCAGAAACTGATTAAGAATTAATGAACTTGCAGCACAGAAGATGTCAGGTGTGTAGATAAAGCACACAGGTGGGTTTAAAAGACCTACATTCTGGGGACATTTAAACAGTTATCTGTATCTAATGTAGCCTAAATATATCAAGAATTCACATGTAATATTTGAAGGTTTATTACAAGTGGCTACATTTTGCTGTTGCTGTTTTGGCGTATTATAATGTAAACGCTCTCTGACCCTCGGATTTGTTGAGATTTTTTTAATATGGCCCTTTAGTGGTTGAGTTTGACACCCCTGTTCTAGACGGTATATTGATTCCAAAAACCAAGACATATCGAAGGCCAACCCCTTCAGATGTGTCATTGTTTTGGCACTGGCCACGTGCTGTTTGATTGTGAGCCATTTTTTTGTTGCAAATTTCACATTGTACTTGCTTTTCACTTTGTGTAGCTATAAAGCAGATAGCAGAGCATCTCACAGTCAGCAAGGCATAACTGACGTATTTTAGCCTCCATTACTTGTTAGCTTGTTGTCCGACACTGACATTGTGTAAATTTGATTCCTTCATGAACTTTAACTTCAACTCTCCTGGCTGGAGGCTGGAGCAGGGACATATGAGAAGATTACAGCTTTCTTTTCTGTCTTGCACACTGCCTTTCTCCCCAACACACACACACACACACATAAACACACACTCAGCTGAACTGCACTCCAGTAAACTTCAGTCAGCCCCTGAGTGACTAGTATTTATATGATACATGCTTTCATAAATCAGATCAGGATTGTACGGTTTGTGGAGAGAAAGATCTAGAAATTTATGTGGGTCAGCCTAGAGAGCGGAAGAGGCACTTTAAAGAAGTTCTATCAAAGCCAGGACGGCCAGGCAAAGTCTCAAAGAAACAGAAGAGAGATAGAAAAAAAAAGAAAAACAGAAACAAACCCTCCAAACACTCTTGAAGCTCACAGTCTTGAGGGTAAATTCTCTCACGTCATTAGATGTGAAATCTGCGCAACACAAGGCCAGACTAGTAAACACTGGTTTAGTGTGTTGTAGAGCGGGAGTACACAGTGTATCAGTTATCAGCGTAGTATTTATTCTGACTTTTAATACTAATAATCTAATTAATCATTTGAAAACTATTTAAGTGCTATTAATCTTACTCACACTGCACTTCATGTATGAGTTATAGGACAAATCAGCATTACACAACCACAAAATATTTACTCTTGTGTGGATAACCCCTGATAGCAAGAAGATAGTGGACCACTGTCGGCCTGCTGATGGCAGAGCTGGTGATCCACTGGCGCTTTGCTCAGCGTTTTCCGGGCGGCCCACCAGTGGTTAAGCAGAGTATTAGTCACAATTCCACTTGTTATTGCTCATTTTCCTTCCTACCTTTCTTTGGTTAAATTTTGTAAATTAGTTTAATCTATTCTTTTAATCTAGTGTCAACAACATTTTCTATAAAATCATTTTACATCAGGCCTAGTCATTTTTTTTCTCAGTTAATATATGTCTAAGTTTGTCTGCAATGTGCATTTAAAATTTGTTTGGGGAGATTAAAAACTAGTTAGTGCTTGTATGAAGGACAGTAATCTGGGTGGTCCGAGGTTGGGCCACCAGTGGCAAACAGTCAGTGAGGTGCCAACTTTATCAAGCCAACAGACGGCTATATGCTTGCTCTCTGGTACGGTGGTACTGCTGCATCGGTGCAACAAGATATAGAGAGTTATTTAATGAAGGTCTTGGAAAAAAGACTTTTTGTGATCTTTGGAATGAGTGTCAAAATACTCGGATGTTGTTTATCTCTCCTTTTGCAGTTTGACAAACTAGACACTCCTGATCTTTATGCTGGCTGGGTTTCCCTAATGCATCTTAGCACAAATATGATTTTTAAATGGTAGAACGAGGATCAGACTGAACACTCTCCCTACCAGTCAAGCTGATTTTAAGACTAAGATGCTTTTAGGCTGCTGTTGGTCCACGTTTGCCTTTTTAAAACTCCCATGTTGGTAATTTCCTAATTAACAGGACTGTGTGTGTTTAGCAGTGACAGTACTGAATGTCTTGTGGTGTAGTTGTGTTGTAAATTAAGCTGTTTTTGAGGCCTGTAATGTAGTCTTTTTATGAACTTATGTTTTTTCATACAATCATGAACATGTGCTCTTAGCACGTAATAGCAGTGCTGAATTTCACTTTATTATCAGGGATTGTTATCCAAGGATTTCTATATTGGTCCATCCCTACTCTTGAGCACATGCTAGGGCCAGAACTGCATTTCCCTAGGTTAGCTCCTAGCTAACCACAGAGACTATATCCCTTTCTACATATATGTATCTTTATATCTCTTTTACATCTTTTATGTATCTCTGTATCCCCTTCATATCTCTTTTACGTCTCGCTGCTGTCAGAACAAAACCTCGGATCTCCAAAATGGTAACTTTACAGGAGAAGGAAAAAACCTACTTTATTTTTAATGTAAGTCAATGGAACCAGACTTTTTTCCAAGTAATTTTGGGCCGTTTCTTTTGGTGCATTCATCGTGAAATTTACACACAATATAAGGGACTGTAGGTATTTTCAAATTATGTCAAAAACTGAAAAATGAAGATACCCCCCCCCCACCTCAGTTGTAATATGCAGCATTTAATATATAGTTCTGCTCTCATATCCACACCTTTGTATTGTTTTACAATCTGATAATAGAAGTAGAAATTATGGAGAATTACATGGATTAAAATCTCTTTACATTAGAGTTCATGTTTTTTTTTTCTTTCTCCTATAAAGTTATGTGCATATCCACTCTTTTCTTAGCAGTGGCTCTTCTGGAGTTGAGAAGGAAGACAGGACTGATGAAAACACAGCAGGTTGCCATGTTTTGTGGCCCTAAAAGTTGGGTTGTTCATTGTCCCAGCTGCTCTGGCCAGTAAACCCACCCTGATCGCTGCTATCTTCTGTTGCGTAACGGAATTAGCAAAAGCTTCATCTACATCATCAGGAGATAATTGTGCTGAATAAGAGGCGGAGAGAGGAATGAACGGTGTCAGCACTGGAGGTGGAACAGAGTTGACCATTGCAGGTGCAGGTTTATAACATACAGACCTTTTGGTGGCCGAAGTTACTCTCCAGACAGAAATCTGATGTATAGCAAAAGCTAGGTTTCAAATATATGACGTATATTAGCATATATGGATTTCCCTTATATACACTTATGGATATATATGTGACCTACATGCCAACTTATTTGAAATTGGCCATTTTTAATATGGGACATATATTTTAGCCATATATCAACATATCGCTGCTGTCGGAACAAAACCTCGGATCTCCAAAATGGTAACTTTACAGGAGAAGGAAAAACCTACTTTACTTTTAATGTAAGTCAATGGAACAAGACTTTTTTCCAAGTAATTTTGGGCCGTTTTTTTTGGCCCGTTCATCATGAAATTTACACACAATGTAAAGAACAACAGATATTTTCAAATTATGTCAAAAACTGAAAAAGAAGTTTTACTTCCGACAGCAGCGATATACAAATATATATGTGCAACACGTATATAACAATATATGATAGGAAACATTATTCATATATGAATGGCATATATTACTCATATATGCTAACGTCACGTTATATAACTAACGGTTTTTTTATGCATCTCTTAAAAACTCTAAAAAACATGCACTCTGTAAGCTATGCAATGAAACCGTTAGCAATAAAATAGATGAAAATATTGCTCACTGACACATTTGAATCATTTAATATTCAAAAGCAAACAGACATAGTAGCAGTTATAACTGATGTTTGGATGTATTCAACCATATATTAGACGTATATGTATGATCTACATTTATTGGTCTGTCCATTATTTGATACTTACATGTATATACACAACATCTTTACATGCATTTTAAAACAAATGCCTCATGCTTTATGATATATCTCCATACATCCATGCATAAAACACCACACATTTGCTTCAAATCTCAAATAAGTTTACTTATATGGTTTCTGACACTGTATGACATACTGTCGTCTATAAAAATAGCGATAGCCACCTTGAATTTTCCATTTTGTCTCTATGTTTTCCTTTTTACAGATAACAGTGTGACCTACAGTGTGAGATACCACATAAGCAAGTCTACTGGCAATGACTGAGTCAATCCATGTGAAGACTTAGGCCTGCTGTTAGCTGACCAGCAGCTATAAGCTTCTGTTACTTGTCAGCTGGAGTCTCTAGGAAACCAATTTCATCGCTGAAGCACAAGCAGTCCTAAGGAACATAATACGGCGCAGCACTGCAGAGTCATGCACTTTCAATCAGCGTTTTTTAATGATCCGTGTTTTTTATAGCGCAGCTTTTCCGGTGCATGTTCTGCATAGCCATTATATCTGCACACTGTAAAGAGAAAGCAAACCGTAGCCGGCTCTAATCACCTCATATGATCCACTTAGGTAGAACAATCTGATCAGCGGAAGTGAATGGTGAATCGCTCTAGGCAGCAGGCGCAATTTAACGCTGGTGTAAAATTATGTGTAGCACCCGGATGGCTGGTCAGGAGCTGAGAGAGAGAGGGGAGTTGTGTTTTGTTCATGGCTTTAAATCCTCCTACACGTAATCCTGTTAGTTGATTAAGGCTAATCAGCCTTCTTACACAGAGGGGCTAAACACAGTTGTATTTCCCGCCATGGAAATTAAATATGTTGTTATATGTCATCAGTATAATCCAAAAAAATATATAATACAATAATATAATACATATTAAATATACAGTATATATATTTATATAGCACAGTATACTGTGCAAGATTTAGGCCCTCTGAGAAAATTATACTTTAAAAGCTATTTGTCTGGGCGGTAAACATTTATTTGCTTAGAAAAAAAACTAATATTCAAATAAATACCAATAATATTAATACAGTAAATAGTGTTTTTATGCAAGTCATTGTGTTTCTTTAACAATTTTTAAGCTTCGTGTTAATCGCGGTCATCATCCAACACCTGGTTTGGCAAATCAGTGCTTAAATATGTTGAATGAAGTGATGGAGTTGAACAAATCTGTGCACCAGCTTAGAGGAGAAATGCAGAATTAAACTTTATTCTTCAAACTTAAAACTAGCTCGCAAGATAAAAATAGTATCTTGTCAAGTGAAATTATCTTAATTGTGGTTGATCTATCTAATATTTCTTATTTTGAGATCTTTGTGCACTTATTATAAGATTATCTAGCTTATTTCTAGACACGTTTGTATCTGTTTTTAGTAATTTTATCAAGAAAAATGATCTCACCATCTCACAATACTGGCAGATAATTTGGCAGGTTTTATCTGCCGATATATTGAGATAATTTTACTTAATAAATCACTTAAAACAAGTAAAAAATGTTTGGAACTAATTAAATGATCTTAAAATAAGCTTACAGCAATATCGACAGGAGAAATATTCGATTTATTGACTGGATTTAAGAAAACTATACTTGACAAGACATCATTTTTTGCAGTGTATTAACTACTTTTTTGAAAACAAAAAAGTCTTGGTACTTTTTTACTGTATTTATGTTTCTTTGCATCAGTTCTAATGATGTATGGTGTCATTAGAGCACATTTATTGCTCAGATAATGTGCTAGACTTTTGCTCAGTAATTTAATGTATTACTCTCTGTATGGGTCCATTTTCAGTTTACCGTCTGATTTCTTTGATTATGTGAGGTTTGCCATAAAGTATCAAGTGAGTGAAGAGTGAGATCATACAAGACTATAAGGCAAGAAGTGTCAGCGGTCAGCGGTCAGTGGGAGCAGCTGCTAGCGTGATGGTTCGTATCATTAAGCGAGTAAGAATCTCTGGGTAAATCCCACTTACAGCACTAAACCCCCCACAACGAAGGCCACTCTCTGACCGCTATGACCCCTGACCCTTAGGGACAGTGAAGGTGTCAGCTTCCACTGCCATTCCCTACACACGATGATTAATTGATTATTTTAGATTAGCTTAATTGATCCAAATTGTTTGCTCAAATGTCGCTGTATCGTTTACGCTGCACCTGCCACCCCATATATCCAGATCATCTGCCTTTCATGCGAATTCCGTTTTACCCCCACGCTGGGCCTCCTGAGCTTTGGTAGTCTTTCAGAGTCACTGAACAAACCATCCTGCTGGATTTCGTCAAGGGTGGAGCTACTGAGTCATAATTGGTCAGGACAGAAATGCTAGCAAATATGCTAATAACATTAGTGTTAGCTTCCTAGCTAGATAATAATTCAGTGCTTTACAAAGTGGTGACTGTAAGGGTCGGTTACCAAAACTCAGACAGTGCTTAAGCCAAGACTAAGGCCCAATCCCATTTGACTCCTGGCCCCTACCACTTAGCCCTTAGCCCTCAGTTGACGCCTAGGAGTAGGGTGTCCCGATTTTTGCTGAGATAGAGGGGTAGAGTGAAGTGTTGGGGCTACATGGCCCTCCAAACGGAGGTTTTTCAGAGGAGCACTGCAAACAGAGTGTTATGAGAAAATAACCGGTAAGGTGGCGGCACAAGCGACCAAAGAAACCCACAAATGTGAGAATTTTCTCTTTTAAAAATTATGATAACCATTTTATTATCTTAGTTTAATGTCGTTTCAATTTATTATGGTCCTTTTCTTCATAACGAGCATGATAATTCACCAGTAGTGTGCTGATGTCTTGGTAGCTAGCTAGCTAAATTAATCTGAAAAGTGCTCAAACCTTGATGGAAACGGGAAAATTCGAACAAGAAGCTGGCGAATATCTGACTTCAGCTTCATATCACCGAAGAATTAGGGGTGGGTGATAATAAATAAATGCCCCCTCCCCCCTTTGACGGCGTATGATTCCCTAAATGTAACTAAAGCCCAGCAGTGAGGAGCTGAACTTTACCCTCCTCTGCTATCACTGCAGACTGGCAGGGTTGCCTACAGAGCAGCGCTGGTAGCTGTTAATGAAGTAATGTTCTTTTTATTTGAGGGTCCCATTTTGTAGAGGAAGATTTCAATCACTACCACTTGTAACTCAGTTCCAAGGGGCAAGATGACACTCAAAAACAAGGGGTAGGGGTAAAACACTGATTCTCAGTGGACCCCTGACATTGTAATTGGACTCCATGTCCAGGAAACTAGCTCTGTAAATTTCATGCTTACATTCTAGTGCATTAGAGTTCTATATCTGTGATTAGTGGCCTTTATTCACCTTTGCTAAACTGTGTTTCTGTAAGTCTGACTATTCCTGAGTGACAGTTAGCTTCAACATTAGCAAGTGTTAGCGTAGTGTTAGTGAAGATAAAGGAGAATTTCCAGCTAAAAACAGAAACAGCTTAAACTCAGCTAGACAAATACTACTCCTATTAGAGCCCTCTAGAGGTTATTATCGCACCTGTTATAAGTTTTGTAAGTTACTGTTCTCACATCTCCATGAATGTGTAGTCTGCCCTCTTTTGTCATTTATGTTTTTAGCTGAGTTGAGTCGCTGAGTCATTCCTAAGCTGAGTCATTGTGGTTGGGTGGGCAGGAGCCCTCCTGGGGCTTCTTGAGTTTCTAATGGAAATTTTATCTGCTGCACTTCATCTGCCTAATGCACTGTTGGGCCGAGGCAGAATGGAGAAGATGGGATTAAATGTAGGAGGCCAGTGACATTCTGTTACCTATAAAAATGGGCAAATATACAGACAAAACTTAGGTTTGAAGAGGGGTGATACTACTGTTTTGTTATAATAGCCACATACATGCTAAATGGTGTACATAAGCTTTCATTACCTGTTAGCTACATTAGCCTTATAGCTCCAGTGCTAACCTAAAGACAGAAACATAAGACACCAAACATGTCTTGGCTGACTGACTACGTTAGGTGTCAGGGGTGGACAGTATAACTGTAGGTTATTATTATTGCTGTTCTCAGTAGATGGTGAGTATTTTCAGTACTTCTAGAGCAACAAACAACTGCACGTCACAAAAACGACCAATTGTAGATTTAGACCATTTTCACTGTTAGAAATAAAGGTGCTATTCAGGTACATTTTCCGTTTATCAAGATACAAACAATGTAAATGTTCCCTCAAAGGTGCAACAGTGGTTTTAAGGTCCACTTGTGTACCTTAAATTAAATGACCCTATTAGTCTCACAACAGGGAAGTTTCACCTCCGCTTTTTGACCCATGGGTACAGTGAAACACCACATACACACTAGTATGTGGCAGTCAGGGGTTAGGTGCCTTGCTCAAGGGCACTTCAGTCACATACTGTCGGCTCTGGGGATCAAACCAGCGACGTTCCGGTCACAGGGGTGGTTCCCTAACCTCCAGCCCACGACTGTATCTTTTACATCTTTTTTATATCTTTTAAACGTTTTGAAAAAAGAACAATAAAATAAGAAGCCTGGAGACGAGACGGGGTGTGTGGAGTCAATACAGCTTAGAAAATATATGGCTATAATGGATTATGGTACAGTTATGTTCCCTGACTAAAGTACTGAGATGTACCCTTGAGGGGACCACCCCAGTGACAGGAGGGGTCCAGCCCCAGTGACAGTTTACTACCTTTTTTCTGAGAGTGTGTAGAGAGCAACAGTAAACGACAATAACCAGTACAGTAACTGCATAAGCTGCAGAGTAAAAAGTATAAAAAATTCTGAATATTTAAATGTGTTGCATCTAGAGTTATAAATACAGTAATATTTTATTTTTGCCGATCACCCACCCCTATACTGTATCCTCCTTTCTTTCTCTCTCCTTCCCTTCCCTCATTCCCTCTTTGTTCCTCTCTCTCTCTCTCCCTCCCTCCCTCTCGCTGCTTTTTCTGACCTCTATCCTTTGTCTTCCTTTCTTTCCCTCACTCTCTCCTTCCTATCCCTCATTCCCTCTTTGTTCTCTCTCCTCCTTTCATGTTCTCTTTCTCTTGCACTCTCTCTCCCTCCCTCACTCTCTTTCTCTCTCTCTGCTTTTTCTGTCTTCTGTCCTTTGTCTTCCTTTCTTTCCCTCTCTCCTTCCTTTCCCTCATTCCCTTCTTTGTTTTTTTCTCTCTCCCTTTCTCTCTCTCTTGTTCTTTCTACCTTTCTTTCTTTCTTTCTTTCTTTCTTTCTTTCTTTCTTTGTCTCTCTCTCTCACTCTCTCTCTGCTTTTTCTGACCTCTGTCCTTTGTCTTCTTTTCTCTCCTTGCTTTCCCTAATTCCCTCTTTGTTTTCCCTTTCTCTCTCTCTCATTCTCTCTCTCTCTCTCTCTCTCTCTCTCTCTCTCTCTCTCTCTCTCACTCTCTCTCTCTCTCATTCTCTCTACCTCTCTCTCTCTTTCTCTCTTATTTTTCTGACCTCTGTCCTTCCTTTCTTTCTCTCTCTCTCTCTCTCTCTCTTCTTTGTCTGACCTATGTTCTTACTTTCTTTCTCTCTCACTCCTTCCTTTCACTCATTCCCTTTGTTGTCTCTCTCTCTCTCTCTCTCTCTCTCTCTCTCTCTCTCTCTGACCGTGTCCTCTGTCCTGCGTCTGTAAAATTTGATTAAGGCTGCAGATGCTTCAGGGTTCAGCTCTGGGTGATTAAATCAGTTCCACTCTTTTATGCTGTGTCTCTCCTTCCTGCACTCCTCCACTCCCAGCCCAATTAAGCGATAACAGCGCTGTGACGTCGTTGTAACCACACTTTTCATTTTTTCAGAGTTTTTCATTTGATTTGGAAAGTATTGAGATCTGTGAGCAGGAAACGATAAAGGTTTCAGAAACGTTCAAACAGCATGAGAGAAAAAAACGACAAAAAAACAGCAGAACTGAGGGATTCTGTCACCGGCAGGCTAGAGGAATAATTTAGTAAGCAATCAGATTGACCTGATCCTCCCTTTAACCCAGAGTGTTGTCACTCAAGCACATGTCTTGTGCCTGAAGTTGGTTTGTTTCTGGAGCAGTGAGGCTAATGTGGCTAACAGGTGAGGGAGCTGTTCATGCGTTTGCCACCATGTGGACAGATAAGGTGGTTTGCTTTAGAGTTTATTTCTCCGCACGTTCCTCGTTCCATTGCTCTGATGCAGGTTAATCTTTGCCTCATCTGTCCATGAGGCTTTGTTCCAGAGCTCCTCTGGCATTTTTACTGTCGTGTTCTTGTGTTTGACCTCTCTAAGAAAACCCTCAAAAGGTATAGTTACACAACTAAAAACATGGTTCTTCAAGGGTTCTTTAGTAAAGGTGATGGTTGTATTTAAAACCCTGAGTTCTGTATAGAATCATTTGCTTGCCCAAATGGTTCTTTGCATGGTGAAATGGTTCTTCAGATTGATGGAGAATGTAATGTATATGATTCAATAAAGAACCTTTTTGAAAATAGTTCTATATAGCACCAAAAAGGGTTCTGCCATTGTGACATTGTCAAACTTGTATCTATAAAAGAACCTTCTGGCTGTTATATAGAACCATTTGCGTGCCTAAATGGCTCTTTGTATGGTGAAATGGTTCTTCTGATTGATGGGGAATGTAATGTACATGGTTGTATAAAGAACCTTTTTTGAAAATGGTTCTATCTAGCACCAAAAAGGCTTCTGCTGTTGTGACAATGGCAAACTTGTATCTGTAGAAGAACGCTTTTGGGTGCTACATAGAGCCAGTTTCATGTAGAACCATATATGACACATTCTCCATTAATCTGAAGAGTGATTTCACCATGCAAAGAACCATTTAAGCACGCACAAGGTTCTATGTAGAACATAAAGAACAATTGCCTTTACTAATGAACCCTTGAAGAACCATCTTTTTAAGTGTATAGATGTTTGGGCTAAGGCTGGTCTGAATAATGCGAATACTCGGTTTGGTATTAATTACTTTATTTCATATTCTGAAAAGTGCAGCTTTCAAATTGCAGGAGTTGCAATTTTAATTAGAAATGAAAACTTTGTGAACGAACTTCAAGTTGGTTTGAAAAAGCCAGCTAATTGTGTTAAAACGTTAAAATGGTGGAACTGTAGCTAAAATGTTGCTACAGCATCCAAGTGGAGGGTTAAGTGTTGCTAGGTGCTTCCTTAAATGCAGTTCCACCTTAAATTCACTGCTCCCTTAAATGCAATTCTACCTTGAATTCAGTGCCACCTTAAATGCAGCTCCACCTTAAATTCACTGCCACCCTAAATTCAGTGCTACCTTAAATGCAGTTCTACCTTAAATTCTGTGTCACTGTAAATGCAGTGCCACCTTAAATTCAGTGCTACCTTAAATGCAGTTCCACCTTAAATTCACTGCCACCTTAAATTGACTGATAACTTAAATTCACCACATTATTTACAGTTGTCTAAAGTTTTAAGTGGAGAAATTAACCCTGATAACATGAAGCTTGTGAACCTGTGCACTACATTCAGCGTTTAAGATTCACGCCCAAAGTCTCGCTCCCTCTCTCTGTCTCTTTGTCTCTCTTTCTCTCTCTCTCTCTCTGACTCTCTGTCTCTCTCGCTCGCAGGCTCACGTAGGGACACGCGCACAGTGATTTGAGGGGCGTGTGTGTTCCTCGGCTGCGTCTCAAACCACGAATACTGTCATAAATAGCAGGTCAAATTAGTACTCCATTAACAGTGCTGCTGCTATTTTAAACACGCTGTTTAGTACAGTAGCATTCAAAGTTATTGTGGAGTTTGTCATCAGTTAAATATGCATTTTATGCATCGCTTAGCCTACAGAAGACACAGCACATAGAAAATAGATTGTTTTCTGATGGTTTTATTTGTGTTGCATAATGACAAAACAAATCGCTGTTGTTGGAATAAAACCTTGTATCTCCAAAATGAGAACTTTACAGGAAAAGCAAAAAAAACATACTTTACTTTTAATGTAAGTGAATGGAACCAGAATTTTTTCCAAGTCATTTTAGGTCATTCCTTTTGGCCCATTCATTATGAAATTTACACACAATGTAAAGGACAACAGGCATTTTTAAACTATGTCTAAAAAAGGAAAATGACAAAAATGGAGATAAGAGGTTTTGTTCCGACAGCAGCGAGAGTGATTATTATTATTAAGTGTCGTGAGGTTGTTTCCGGCTCCTGGCGGCCATATGGACAGTGTTTCTCCAGTATATCCTGTCTTCTGTTTGGGTCTTCAGGCTTCTGAATGGCTGATTCATGATTCCTCTGATTATATCCATCCATTTTGTAGCTGGTCGTCCTCTTCCTCTTTCACCATCAGCTGTTCCAAGCATCATATTTTTTTTCCAATGCATTGGTTCTTCTCTGAATGTGTCCAAAGTAAGAGCTTCAGTTTGGTTATCTGGGCTTCGAGTGAGAGGTGAGGCTTGATTTGATCGAGGATCCATTCATTTGTTTTCTTTGCCTTCCAGAGTTCTCTCACAAGCCTTCGCCAACACCAAAGTTGAAAGGCGTCCATATTTTTCACTCTTGTTTATTGTCCTGCTTTCACACCCATAAAGAACCACAGAGAAAATCATAGCCTGGTCAGTTCTGATCTTTGTTTGTAGAGACAAATTGTTGCATTTATAGATGTTTTCAAGGTCCTTCATTCTTGTTCTGCTCAGCGTCGATCGGTGTCATATTCCCTGAGTGCTGTATCTTCTCTTGTTAGTAATTGATCTGAGTAGGCAAAAGCTGTCCACATCTTCTCCATCAATGGTGAAGTCAGTGGTCTTTCCTGTCGTCATAACCTCAGTCTTCTTCATATTGAGTTGAAGCACCATCTTTTAACTCTGTTCTTTAAAGTTCCTTATAAGGGCCATCCATCGCAAATCCTCAATCATCTTCCTCCAGTCCTGCTTCTCTCATTATATGTTCTGCATACAGGTTGAATAGGTATAGTGACAGTATGCAGCCATGTCAAACTCCTTTTCCAATGTGGACCCATTCTGGTTGTCTATTTTCTGTCCTCACTGTGGCTTGTTGATCAGTGTAGAGATTCCAGAGATACCAGTGAGATGCTCTGGTATTCCCATTTTCCTGTGGACAGTCCATAAATTAACGTGGTCAAGACACTCGAAGGCCTTGCTGTCATCAATGCTGACTTCCTTCTTGTATTCGTTGGCTTTTTCAATGTAGACCAGAAATTTTATTTGTGTAGCACTTAACGAGTTTAACCCATAATGTTTATGTGTTATTTATGTTTGAAAAACGTAAAAAACAAAGAAAATAAACCAGACAGACAAACTTTTACAACACGCACAGAAAACAGATTAAAACACATCTGTTTCTATGTCTTGGATAGTATTCTTGATCTGTTTTCCTCAAAGCTGAAAGCATTCTTCAGTCGTCTGTTGCTGCAGTCTGCACGGCTGTTTTTCTTCTGCCAGTCTCTCTAGTATATTCGTCCTTCACAGATTACTAAACAGTTTATTTAGACAAATCATATTGCAAAACAACACAAGCTGCTGTACAAATACATACACAAAGCACTGTACGTAGCTGTGATGCTGTATAGATCAGCTGTATTGAACATAAATAGCTTTTTGACCTGATCCCAAACCTAAAGTGGGTCAAAGGCATTGGGTTGCAGTGGATTTCATATCATTGCAGAGGCCAGCGGAAAAAAAGAATGTGCTTTTTAGGTCAGGAGTGTAATAAAGAGAGAAAAGAGGAAGAGTGATTCTGGGTAAAGGCTCCATGATATCTTTACTGATGTTTCATTTTTTTGTACTTACATTTGATTGTACTGGGACAGCGAAATCATATCGGTATCGGCTGATAGAGGTGGGCAACCTGATCATATTTTATCATTGTAGTGCTTAAAGAGCGCTGACCAGCTGCATGCGTCCAATACAAAGGGAGAATAATTAGACCTGTTGAATTAGACTGAGTGCAGTGCAGTATGTGGACATTTTACATTGAATAAAAGTCATTGTTCTCAAAGTGATGGCAGGTTCTTCTGAGTGTTCTGGTGTGTGAATCATGTTGCTGTTTTTAACCCTTTGTTTATAATATGAAGGCTAAAAGCAGAGATGTAGTTTAACAGTAGTGAGTGGGTTTGGGGTGATTTTGGAGCTGGATTGCTGGCTGATGGATGGTCACGGGAGGATGGTGAGGGCAGAGTCTGATGAGTGATCTGATGTGTGAATCGTGTTGCTTTTTTAACCCTTTGTTGGAAAATATGAAGGCCAAGTAAGGTCTGAGTCTGCTAAATGTCCTGATGTGTGTCTTATGTCTGTGGCTTAAACCGTAGAAGTTACCTGCTGTTTTGCCTGCAAACTGAGGGCTTCTAAGGGTTAATATGTTTCTTCTATTATACAAAACCTAACCTTACCCAACCTAACCCTCACCCTGGCCCTAATCCCAACCCTAATCTGAACCTCAACCCAAAACCTAATCCTAACCCTGGCTCTAATCTAATTCTAACCCTAACCTCAACCCAAAACCTAACCCTCGTATGTGTTTGACATGTTACTGAGAGTCTGTTGAGTGTTTGTTTCATCTAAAAAGGACCACTCAAAATGAAGTGTCATTGATAATTGCTTTAAAAAATCAGTCAATAATCAATGATATTTGTTAATTTATTTTTTATTTTATTTATTTTATTCATATTTGATGATATTCATTGAACTCCAGAGAGCTACTGCACTAAAATATTTTAAATGTTTCTATATAAGCAATGATATGAGCATATATCATTATAGGTGCATTTCTAGGTAAAACTGATTAACCACCTAATGTGTATAAAACACTGGTTTCAGACTTAGCACTCCGGCGCAAAGACAGTTTGCTCAATTAGCAATCAAGACAAAAGGAAAAACTGTAATAATAATAATAATAATAATAATAATAATTTCATATTTGGAACATTGGTCAGATGCTATCATACCCTTAACAGAGAGCAAGAAAGAGAGAGGGAGAGCAAGAGGGAGAGAGAGAGAGAAAGAAGAGAGATCAAATCATCAAATTATTATTGATTATAATTGATTACAGCTTGTTGGGAAGTTGCCCCACCCCTTTTTGACTCTTCCATTACTGATTACTAATAATCTGGTGAACAGCTTCTTTTCAAGTGTTCCTGAAAAGAATCTGTGTCAAATTTTTTTTCTCTTATTTGTGTTTACATGTTTATTGTTAACTGCTTTGGCGACAGTGTATCTCATTACATTCATGCCAGTAAAGCATCACAGAACGAGAGAGTGAGAGAGAGAGAGAGAGAGAGAGAGAGAGAGAGATGGAAATGCTATCTGTGCTGCTCTCCAAGGCCGCTGCAGTTTCATTTCGCAGAGACTCACTCTCTCACTCTCTAGCTCACTAGTGGACACTCCCACTCTCTGAGTGGGTGAGGTTTGAGGTCACGCAGGAAAGGAGTGATGTAGTCATAGAAACGACATAAATAAAGAAACGTCATCCCCGTGTTTCTGGTGGTTCCTGATGGTTTTCTCATGTGTTTTTGGCTTTTTTAATTGGTTGATATTACAATGTAAAGGATCCTAATGGTTTAACAGGTGACCAGTGGCTGGAGATGAGACGGGGGGTGTCGATTCAATACACAACATCATTTCAGTGGATTATGGTTCAGTTATGCTCCCTGACTAAAGGTACTGAGATGTACCCTCGAGGGAACCACCTTAGTGGTTTAGTACCACCCCAAGTTTAGTACCTTTATTTCTGAAAGTGTAGGTGCAGGAAGGTGGTGATGCTTTTACTTGTTAGCTGCATTTGCCTCGTAGCTCCAGTGCAGAGCTAAAGAAGCAAACTTCAGACACCAAACAAGTCTTGGCTGATCAACTACATTTTGGACTGGAGATTGGGCGAGAGTGGGAGATTTTTGGCTGACGTATGCCACTGACTCGCCTAAAAATGACCTCAGGGCTGCTGGACGATCTGGTCTGGTTTCCCGTTTAAATCCCATCTACACTTTATGTCCAAAAATGTACAGACGGCACTTCTCACGCGTGAATTCGGCTGCTTTAAGGTGCTCCCACTGCTGACACAGCAAGTTTGTATAATCTCTATAGAAAAGCATTGACCAATAGAAGGGGACGCTCTGGAGCAGCTGAGAGAGAGAGAGAGAGAGAGAGAGAGAGTAGCCCACATCTGGAGCCCATCATGTTGTGCGTGTGTTGGTGATTCTGAAAACATGTTGACTCTCTCTTTTACACACACTCACAGAGACTTACTCGAAAACTCCTGAAAAACAAGTACGCTGCCTGTTTTTGTCAACAAAGACCCTTTTACCTCTCTCTCTCACTCTCTCTCTCTCTCTCTCTCTCTCTCTCTCTTTCTCCCTCTCTCTGTCTTTCTCTCTCCCTCTCTCTCTCTCTTTCTCCCTCTCTCTGTATTTCTCTCTCCCTCTCCTTCTTCCCTCTCTTTGTGTCTCTCTTTCTTTTCTCTTTTCTTTCTTTATCTTTTCTTTATCTGTCCCTGTATTTCTCCCTCTCTCTTCCATTATCTGTCTCTCTTCTCTCTCATCTTTTCTCATCTCTTTCACTCCTTCTCTCTCTCTCAGTCATTCTCTTTCTCTCACTTTCTATCTTTTCTCTCACTTCATTATTTCTCTCTCTTTGTGTCTCTTTCTCCTAATTCTCCTGTCTCTCTCATGCTTTCAATTTCTTTCTTTCTTTTTTTCGTTCTCTCTGACTCTCCCTTATTCTCGTTATTTCTGTTGTCTTTCTTTCTTTCTTTCTTTCTTTTTCTCTCTCTATGTCTCTCTCATTGTCATTCTCATCCCCCCACTCTGTTATTCTTCCGGATTCCTGCACAGTCAGACAGAGTGAGAAGGATAGAGATGCTCTGGAGTTGGTGTTGGGACACTTTGTCCCTGTGTGTGTGTGTGTGTATGTGTGTGTGTGTGTGTGTGTGTGTGTGTGTGTGTGTATGGTGGTCTCTGTATTATTCCAGTATTTTTTTGTTTTTTGCTGTGTGAAAGAACATGACCTTATTTGTTCACCCAAACAAAAGAGGGTGTCTGTCTCACTTTCACTCTCTTCCTGATCCAGCAGCCTGGAGCCTGGCGTCCTCCTTCCATGTCTACAGATTTTAAACACTGAATTGAACAGTGAAGTTTTAATGAACGATGTACTTTTGTTCTAAATACTCCATAGAATTCATCAGTAGACAAAACGTCCTCGTATGCTTGGCCATAATCCAAAGTATGCAAACATAGAATGTGCTAACATTGCACCCAAAATTCCAACAGTGCACACGTATTTGCAGCCGTCTGTTGTCCCAGTATAGTTAGCACAGCATTACCGTCAGCATGGGTCATGAAATACCTGCACTGAGGTCTATTTGAAAGCTCCCAGGAACTCACATTCAGAAAAACACTTATTATCTCCAAGAATTACAATGTTGAGTGTGTGAGTTCAGACAAAGCCTTCAACATGGTGGTGGTAGTATGAGGGAAGACTGATTGAGGGAGGGGGAGAACTCTGAGAACTTGAGGTGGAGTTCTGGGCAGCTTCTGCCTGTAGCTAGGAGGCCGGACCCCCTCATAGCTATAGTAGAAGTGATGTAGGACTGAGGAACAGGGAGGATATAGGGTGGTGGTGAGGATTGTGAACACTTCATCACGGGAGCGGAAGGTGAGGATGTAAATTTATAGGGTGTTAGATTGGAAGAAGGAGGGGTTTCAGCCATGTTCTTCCCCCCAAACTTCAGTTATAACATAACTACATTATACGTATGCAGCCAGTGTCGGTGAACAATCCAGTCCCGTCGTTTCAGCAGTATGAAAGGGTTCTTGTCCATTTTTATTGATAACAATGTTTTTTGTTTTTTTTTCCACTCTCAAAACCTGGTACATTCCCAACACACCTTCATTGCAGCCATTCTGTTGCAAAAACTGAAAACTGTATTGTAAAATCCATGCCAGTGGAAAACTAATTGTAATTTTTTGCAAAACTGTTCCTTTAACTCTTGTGTTGTGTTGATGTGTTTGTTACTCAGTGGTCTGGTGGACCCCACCGCATTATTGTTTTTTTAAATCAATACAGCCATAACAGTTTATGTAAAAATACCAGATGTTTAAAATATCACAAGTGGTCAGCATAGGGTTCTCCTTTAGCAGCTGTAGCCAGTCAGCAGCCTGTCCATGTTGTCCACCCTCACACACACACATATACAAACACACACACACAGACACACACACACTAACAGCAGGCCATGTAGGAGGAGAACAGAGTGAAGGACACTGCACCTCCACACTTTTATTCCCTGCAGGTTCACCCAACACCACATGTGTAATATAAATGTGTGGGGGGTGAACAGAGTGAAGACACTGAAAATGGGTTATTTTATATGTTCTTCGCAGAAAATGAGCAAAGGCCAAAAATCTGAGGTTGAAATAATAATAAATCGCATCATTTTTTCTTTTGGTAAACATTGAAAATGAGTCCCACAGACCTGAACACCCCACAAGGGTTTAGGCTCAATACAGGCCCTGTTCCAGATTAAAAATGGACTTTCAGTTGTTATTAGTGCTGAAATGTCCAGGAATAGGCTGAGTGTGTGCGGGAAGTCAAGCTATAATGTTACGGTGTGATCATGTTTCCTACTTAGAGACGACTTGCAATTACAGTCTGAAACTAAAATCTGTCGCTGAAATGTTCGCTCAGCTGCTGCTTTTATGCTTCTGACAAATGTCTTAATGGCGTTTAATATGGAACAGGATGTGTGGTTCAGTTTTAACTGGGTACAGATTTCGCCGAGTATGATTTTTCACAGTTTTTGCTGAGTTGAGTGTTGCAGTGTGGATCCTCCAGCCTGTTGTGCTGTGTCTCATTTCACTGTGAAAAACAGCATTAGTGTGTGAGAGAAAGAGGGAGACAGACAAGCCAGAGGAAAGAAATATTCTAAAAGAGATCTCCTCTTCATCTCATGTTTACTGTTAGAAATAAAGGTTCTGTGCAGGTACATGTTTCATTCATCAAAGTACATACAATGTAAATGTTCCCTCAAAGGTACAACAGTGGTTTTAAAGTCCAATTGTGAACCTTAAATAAGTTTTTTCCAGGTGAAAAGTTCGTATTTGTACCTTTTTATGACATAATGTTTTAAAAAAGAACAATAAAATAAAAAGCCTGGAGACGAGACGGGGCGTGTGGAGTTAATACAATTTAGAAAATATAATTTCTTTATATAATTTCAGACCTTTTTTCTGAGCGTGTCCACTCACTGTCCACTCTATTAGACGCACCTGCGTTGTTGGTCCACCCTGTACATGTAAAGCCAGAGACAATAGCTCATCTTTTCCTGTACAGTATGAGCTAATCATCCTCTAGTCCTTCATCAGTGGTCACAGAACGCTGCCCACAGGACGCTGTGGGCTGGATATTTTTGGTTGGTGGACTATTCTCAGTCCAGCAGTGACACTGAGGTGTTTAAAAACTCCAGCAGCACTGCTGTGTCTGATCCACTCGTATCAGCACAACACACACTAACACACCACCACCACATCAGTGTTACTGCAGTGCTGAGAATGATCCACCACCCAAATAGTACCTGCTCTGTGAGGGTCCATGGGGGTCCTGATCACTGAAGAACAGGGTAAAAGGGGGCTAACAAAGTAGAGAAACAGATGGACTACAGTCTGTAACTGTAGAACTACAAAGTGCACCTATATAGTAAGTGGAGCTGATAAAATGGACACTGAGCTGGTGGTCATAATGTTATGCCTGATCGGTGTTTATAACAGCAGTCTTTCAGTAAAGAGAACTCTTGTTTTTCTTATTGATCTCCAGAACTTCTTACAATGAAACCCTGATTTTAATCACCTCTTTTCTCCTAAGGGGTTTTAGGAGAAACAATCCAGAAATCAATATTGACAATATCGAGACCTGCTTTATTTCTTTGAGACAATCTTAGGCAAAACATTTTACCTCTGGGAAATTAACTACGCAGAAAGTATTGAGAATATTTCATTTTCCTGCTTTCTTCTGTTATTCCTTTCTCTGAGATCAGAAAAATAGGCGTATGACAGTTTCACAGTTCACATCTGCTTGTTGACCAACCTATTATTTGGTCATTGTTGTTTGGTCCCGCTAGATTTGAAACATCAGAAAATTTTTTCCACGGTCAGTGGTGAAAGTGTACGGTCAAGCATGATCGTGCGTCATTTGAACTCAAGTGTACTGGAAAGAGGAAAGAAAAAGAGCAAGAGAGTGAAAATGTGAGAAAACCAATGGCAGTTTAAAAGTACAAGGCGAGAGAAGGTCCTAGCAGCTAAACAAAGCTAGCTGACAACAGTATAATGCTAATGATGTAGCTTGCAGGAAGTCTCAACCTAATCAATAAAACAATAATAAAAAAAAGAAAAGTAGTTAAAACAGTTTATACCCTGTGATCCGACATGTAGTTGTTTGTAGTCTTTGTGTAACAAAGCGTTTCAGAGCCGTCTTTCAGTGAAACAGTTTGATCCAACCAAGACACTTAGCATAGTTAGCTTATTTTAGCATAGTTAGCTTGTTTGACCACAGAGAAAAACGCTTCTGCAGCAGCGATACTGACCTTTGACGTTGTTGTTGATGTGCTGTGTGATGTCTTCACATCACAGTTGTTAGGCTAGGCTACATTTTCATTAGAGAGAAGCAAATTGTTTCCCTTGCAAAATGCTAAAATTGCTAAAAACAAGCAAATTTAGCTATCCAGAGTAAAAGTGCTTTAGTCTAGTTATGCTCCACAGTGAAACACAGGGGACTAATATTGTTTATAAAAATGAAAAATGAACCAGTGTAATGGTCGGCATTCTAGGCCTAAATACATTTTTTTTCCAGGTTTGTAATTATCTCCTGCTAACTTCTCCATCTTTTCAACACAAGGTCCAAGCAGCTAAACGAAGCTAGCTGGCAACAGTATAATGCTAATGATTAGGGGTGCAGGAAAAAATCGATTCTTAGATGCATCGCGATGCGGACGTGAACGATCTGAACCGATTCACAAATGTCAAAAATCGATTTTCTAAATATTTAATTTATAACGTAATGTTGACGGAACGCAAAAGGCGGAACTTGGAAGTGGGTAAGTGCAGCGCCCGGACAGTCTGTGGCGGCACATAACAAAAACACTACTGGATGAGTGAGAAATCCGACCGGCTCCCTCTGCATTAAAGCCAGGTTAGATCAGGAGTCACAACACAAATGATAAGAAGAGACATTTTGTCCTTCAACAAAAGCCAAACCACCTTGGGAGCCACAACATGTAATGTCCAGTATGTCTCAGTATGTGCTGATGTCCTAGTATAGACTAAACAATATAAACGAGAGCGCAGATTTACTTCGCCTACAGCCGCTTTCCTCCCATCTCCACCAGAAAACCTTTCCTCAGAAGTTGATCAGTTAAATGTCTCTCAATGTTCGACTGTTTAACAAGGCCGAAGTCGCTTCTTATTCTCCAGCTTCTCGTTCGAATTTACCCGTTCCACGTTAAATTCTGACTGAGGCGCCGAATGTAAATGCGGCACCATTTAATGTGGAATGGGAGAATTCGAAAGAGAAGCTGACTTCAACTTCGCCACTTTTTAGTGTTTGACAGTCTCTCGTTGCAGATTTACATACCAGGAAACCAACTACGCTGCTTATAAACGCGAATAACGCATCGCTGCTATGTGACCTGCAGTCTGCACACCGGTTCTCAGTCGTTGCGAAACAGGGCTTTCGCGCTATGCTGCACACGACCCGTCTCGAAGATACTTTACTGACACAGCGATCCCCCCTCCGTCTCTACAACCAGACCAAAACCGAAGTTATAAAATCACTAAAGAAAACGGGTAGAATAGCTGTAACATGTGCTGCGGGGTCATCCATCACCACTGGATCTTATTTCACCGTAACTGCGCATTTTATCGCAGATGAGTAGCAGCAGCTTCTCATGCTCCAAACAAGAGCACTGAATGAGAGCCTTCTAGTTCACCTGCCGCATCACTTCCATTTGTTTTATTAAAAAAGATATTGGAAGTAAATTCATTATGGATCATGACAAATACTTTGCTTTAAAAGTACCAAGTCACTTTAAATAACAATAACACTGAGTCACTTAGTCACTTTAAAATGTATATTGTCTCTACATTCTGTATATATTTAGTGTATATTTAATTTCAGTTGGTTTTTATTTTTACTTATTTACTTTATGCAGAGTGACTACCTGAGCCTGACCACAAGCATTTCAGTGCATAAATGTCCTGATATGTTGTGCAAGTGACAAATAAACTTGAAACATCAGCTCACACAGTGAGAAAATATAAATGCTATATAGAAAATAAGATGCATCGAGATGCATCGATAAGCATTTCATAATCGCATCGCAGCCCTCTGAATCGTAATCGAATCGAATCGTGAGGTGCCTAAAGATTCCCACCCCTACTAATGATGTAGCTTGCAGGAATCTTAACCTAGTCAACAAAACAGTAATAAATAGCATGAAAGTAGTTAAAACAGTTTATACCCTGTGATCTGACATGTAGTTGTTTGTAATTTTTGTGAAACAAAGCGTTTCAGGGAAACAATTGGATCCAACCAAGACATTTAGCATAGTTAGCTTATTTTAGCATAGTTAGCTTGTTTCACCTCAGAGAAAAACGCTTCTGCAGCAGCGATACTGACCTTTGACGTTGTTGTTGATGTGCTGTGTGATGTCTACACATCACAGTTGTTAGGCTAGGCTACATTTTCATTAGAGAAGCAAATTGTTTCCCTTGCTAAGTGTTAGCAATGCTATAATTGCTAAAATACAAGCAAGGTTAGCTATCCAGAGTAAAAGTGCTTTAGTCTAGTTATGCTCCACAGTGAAACACAGGGGAATACGAGCCTAATATTGTTTAGAAAAATGAAAAATGAACCAGTGTAATGGTCGGCATTCTAGGCCTAAATACAGTTTTCCAGTTTTGTAATTATCTCCTGCTAACTTCTCCATCTTTTGATCTGAGCTGCCACCAGTGTGAAAAGTGCTCTGTAAGTAAAGATCAATAAATAAACAATCTAGTTGGCCACTGGCTGGAATATTATTATGCATATTATTTGCATAAATTTCAGAAATTCTCAACTTTTTTAGCTCTCTTTGCTCCGCTGCAAACCCCTGCACAGGACTGCAGCCCGTCTCTATAGAAATCAATGGTGCCGGAGTGAAAAACACTGTAATGTAAGTAGAGCGTCAGGTTCTGGTCTGGGCTGAGTCGTGTTTGTGTAGCTTGTTTTGCTGGGCGAAGGGGGTTTGAAATGGGTGGTCTGAAATTCTCTGTTTGTCCCGGGCTTGGAGATTCGATTTGACGACCCTGTTCATGTAGTCTACACTTTCTGTCTGTCCTTGGCTGGTTGGTGATGTCCAGCCGGCTGCCCTACTGGCCCAGTCGGGCTTCACGTCTGGAGTGTGATCAATGAGAGATGCACACACAGCTTGGCTGGTTGGCTGGTTCACAGAGTAAAGTGTGATGATCTATGGGGAGGTTCTACTTTGCCAACCTTAGACACGGGTTGTTTATTATGTTATTAGACCTTGTTTAATGCTTTATGAGCTCTTCTGACCTTACATGGCCACTGTATAGGTGTACAACCACACTGCTACAGCACTGTTTATCATTTTGTTTACTATTATGTAAAGAGTAGTTTTAACTATTAAACCATTCTAACCCTTTTATGTCACTGTCACAATGGAATGGGGCTTTGTGATGTCATAAAGGCCTTTATTCTCTCTTACAATAGATGAATGTCTTCTAGAACTGTACCGAGAATTCTAGAACTATTCACCAAAACACTCACTGTCCACTTTATTAGAAACCTCTGCCTTGTACTTCCATTTTATGAGCTCCGTCTACCTTATAGGTCCATTATATGGATGCACAATTACTGACCACAGTGCCTGTGCCAGTTTCTGACCACAAGACCAGATACAGTGGTGCTTGAAAGATTGTGATCCCTTTAGAATTTTCTATATTTCTGCATAAATTTGACCTAAAACTTCATCAAAAGTTCTAATAGTAGATAAAGAGAACCAAATTAAACACATGAGGCAAAAATAGTAGACTTGGCCGTTTATTTATTGAGGAAAATGATCCAGTATTGCAGATCTATGAGTAGCAAAAGTATGTGAAGCTTTGCTTTCAGTATATGGTGTGACCCAGTTGTGCAGCAATAACTGCAACTGAGTATTGTAAAATTATGTTTGCCCTCTTATTTGGTGAGGGGGTGGGGTTAGGGTAACTTTGGCCGATGCTGACCTAACCCAAACCTTACCTTAACCAAACCAAATTCTTCTTGCTCACTAAACACATGATACCAAAAATATCAGCTTTGGCATTGTTTGCTTCTTCTAATTAAAGCTACATTTTTAGGGGAAAAGGCATTGTTCCTTGTGAAGAGCAGACAAATGTCCCCACAGCCATGAAATGTTCAGGCATCATTGTGGGGGGTTTGGTCCACACGGAGAGATAAACCTGAAACCACTTTGTCCAAATTCCTCTCTTAATGAAGCCTCTCCAGACTGTTAAACTCAACAATAATTAGATTCCAGCAGTGATTCAGCTCCTCAGAAGAGGTTGTTATCTCAGGTTTTGTTCACTTGAACACTCAGGAACATATTTGCTTTTCTTCACAGGAAAGAAGTGGAGAGAGAGAGTGGGAGAAATATGTTTATTTGTACACAGTTTTGTCTACAGTAGCAGTGTGTGTGAAGGAGTGTGAGAGAGTGTGTGTTGTTTCTGAATGTTTTTTTAATTGAAAATAAAAAAAGTTAACATAGTTTCTGCATAATGCATCATCATACATTAAAGAGTTTGATTTTTCCACTGGGGAAAGAGGGAGTAGTCATGAGTGACACGAGAAAGAGTGAGAGAGGGAGGGAGGAAAAGGAGTGCAGACGTGGGAGTGGAAGAGAGAGGGATGATGTCATTGGAGCTGAAGGGCTGTTGTGTGTCTCTCTGTAGGATGAGGAGAGAGAGAGAGAGACCCCACTGTGAGGAAAAAGTTCAGTATATGCTGTTGGTTTGCTAAAAGTAATTCTAATGGCTGTGATAGTGATAATAATGTAATTGATATTGATGATGTTACTGTTGTTATTTTTGATGTTATTATTATTAATACTGCCATTAATATTGCTGTAGTTGTTGTTTTTACCTTTACTGTTGTTGTTTTACTGTCATTAGTGTTGCTCTCATACTCATTATTGCTCTGTTTTTAACTACTGCTGCTAAAACATTTGCTGACTATGTTTGGATCAAATGGTTAAACTTTACTTTGGCAGTGTTATACTTGACACAGTTCACGCCAGTAAATCTATCATCAACTCATCTGCCAATTGAATCTAATTTAGTGACAGAAAGAAGTGATGTAAACCATAGACATCACCCTCATAGGACTACAAAGAGTGTAGCTGGACAATGCCAACACCTATCTTGTACTTCCACTCACTGGCCGCTTTACTGGAAACACCTATCTTGTGCTTCCACTCACTGGCCACTTTATTGGAAACATCTACCCTGTGCATCCACCCACTGGCCACTTTATTAGAAATGCTTACTTTGTAGTTCCACTCTTTGGCCACTTTATTAGAAACACATACCTTGTACTTCCACTCACTGGCCACTTTGTAAGAAACACCTACCTTGTACTTCCACTACTGACCACTTTGTAAGAAACACCTATCTTGTACTTCATCTCTTCATCTCTCTACTTCATCTTGTACTTCATCTCTCTTTATCAGGCCACATTATTGGAAACACCTATCTTGTGCTTCCACTCACTGGCCACTTTATTGGAAACACCTACCTTGTGCATCCACCCACTGGCCACTTTATTAGAAACACCTACTTTGTATTTCCACGACTGACCACTTCATTAGAAACACCCACCTTGTACACCCACCTTGCACTCACTGGCCGCTTTATTAGAAACACTAACCTTGTTCTTCCACTTGCTGGCCATTTTATTAGAAACACCTACCCTTTGCTTCCACTCAGTTGCCTTTTATGAGCTACACCTTTAGCAGCTACTTGACAGTGGTCCACCAGCCAAATATATCCAGCCAAAAGTGGCTCTGTGGTCAGAAACTAACTATTGATGAACACAAACACAAACTGTGCACCAACTGATGAGCTTCAGTTTTTAACTGTACACCAGCAAGGTGGAGCTACAGGAGGAGTGTTTCTAATAAAGTGGCCAGGGTGTGTGTGTGTGTGTGTGGAGAATGTTTTTTTTTCACTGTGTTTTCTCTTTCTGAGTCAGACTGTTTCCACATTAGCTCTTATCTGCCGTGTCCGGACCGGAGGGGATCTGGTGTGTTTTCGTGTGTACGTGTGTGTGTGTGTGTGTGTGTGTGTGTGTGTGTTTCAGAATAACTAAAGTTCTCAGAGGGGTCACACAGTCTGAGTGCAGCAAACTGACCTACATCCATCACACACGTGCAGGAGAGCCCTGGGGGCACTCACATACACACACACACACGTGCTGTGGCTGCACGATATGGACAAAACACTCCAATATATCATTACAAATTGCAGTACATTATAAACCCCCCTATGTATCATGGTTAACGAATGAGCTGTATTATTTTGACAGAGACAATTTACTTTTCCAGGATTACACGAACCCCTCGATTCATCAGAGCAGCCACAGAAACACTCATCAAGAGCTGTGATGGGTCAGAGCAAAAACACTGATTTATTCAAAGGCTCATTTGCACATTGTAACATTCTGTGATATGAGTAGAGAGAAGAACTCTGTGTGTGTGTTTGTGTGTTTGTGTGTGTGTGAGTGTGTGTGTGTGTGTGTGTGTGTGTGTGTGAGAGAGAGAGAGAGAGAGAGAATGTGTGTGAATGTGTGTGTTTCAGCCATTCCTGTGGATTTGTCCGGATATTACGACAGGAAAAAAAACGGGTCAGGAGAGCAGAAGGGTGAGCAGAGAGGGGAAGAAAGAGAAAGAGAATGTGACAGTGAGAGAGAGAGAGAGAGAGAGAGGAAGAAAGAAAGAGATGGAGAGTGAAAGAGAGGGAAAGAGAGGGGCAGAAAGAGAAAGAGAGAGAGACTAATGTTGCCTTCATATGTGGAAAATCTGTTTTTGTACCTGTTTTTGTACCTTTTTTGTTGCTACCTCTCTCTCTCTCTCTTTCTCTCCCTCTCTCTCTCTCTCTCTCTCTCTCTGTATATATATATATATATCCAAAATGATAACTTTACAGGAGAAGGAAAAAACATACTTAACTTTTAATGTAAGTCAATGGAACCAGAATTTTTAGAGACACAACATAAGAACACAATTGCCCTTGTTGGATGAGTAGGATGGCCTGGGTTGTCTCTGTCCAGTGATGTTGCAGACACATCACTACATATATAAAACCTCAGATCTCCATAACAAGTACATTTCCATGAGAAGGAAGAAGCTTTCTTCACTTTCAGTGTAAGATAATACAAGATTTTATTTTTTTCAAAAGTCATTTTTGTATTTTTTCTATTGGTCTGTTTTAATTAAATGTTAGCAGCTGTAAGAGGCAGCTGCCATTTTAAAATTGTGAAAAAAAATCTCTCATTATTTTCTTTTTCTCTACTTCTTGCTACTTAAGCGTTCTTCTACTGTATTTCATCCACCTTACCTGCTTTCTCCTCACACACACATGCATGCACACACACACCCACACACACACACACACACACACACACACACGGATGGTTTATATAAACTCTCATGGCCAGATGTCGTTGTGTGTGGCACCTGTGTGTAGGAATCTTAGTGTTTACTTCTGTCTGAAACCATATGTGAGTGTGTGTGTGTAGATGTGTCTGTGTGTGTGTGTGTGTGTGTGTGTGTGTGCATTGGGTGATGGGGAGGATGGGGGCGTGAGATTAGTTAGAGGCTGAAAGTGTGTGTAAGTGGTGGATGGCACAGATGTTGACAGAAAGTGATAAGAGTGTGTGGTGTGTGTGTGTGTGTGTGTGTGTGTGTGTGTGTGTGTTTCCTGTCCACTTGTCAACTCCAGATACAGCTTTTAACCCCATCAAGCACACATACATACCTATAGCAGAGCTTCAGTGCAACTACAGACAAGAACCCAGAATATAGTAAAATTATCTTTAACACACGCAATATGTCCAAAAGTTTGTAGACGCCTGTTCATCCAGTGTTTCTTCTGAAATGAAGAGTATTAATAGTGAGTTTGTCCCTCTTTGCTGCAGTAGCAGCCTCTACTAAGCCTGGGAAGGCTTTACACTAGATGAACATTGCTGTGAGGATTTGATTGAGCATTAGTGAGGTCAGGTACTGATGTTGGATGGTCAGTTCTGGATCACTCCAACTCATCCAAAAGGTACTGGATGGAGCTCCATCACTCCAGAGACCACAGTTCCACTGCTCCACAGCCGAATACTGGGGGGCTATATACCCCTCTAACTAACACCTGGCATTCGTCATGGTGACCTTAGGCTCATATGCAGCTGCTCCAGAACATCCCATTCCATTGGTCCATGTTTTTCTGTGGAGATTATTCAAACCTTGTGTGTAATTGAACACCTGTGTCAGCAATGGGTGAGTGGTGACCGAAGGAGTGTTGCAGGTTTGTGATTGGACAGTGGTCAGTGAGCAAACAATTATGAATCCTCATGAATATTCCAAAATATATAAGCTTTATTTGTACAGTGTCCTCAAAAAGTATTTGGATATTCGTGCCGTACTTATAAATGTGTTTAGTTGGTTGTGTTAGGAAACAAACATTCCAAGACTGTCATTTTCTTTCACGCAAAATATTCTTTACTATTGAAAGTATTCAGGTTTACATCCAAAATGTCTGAGCTGATGACCCCATCAATGACCACAAGCTCACTGACACCATCGTAAGTTAAAGCCCCGGACTTTGACGTTTACACCTCTGGGCTTTCCAGGACCCTCAGTGCAGTCTGGCTAGAATTGTTCTCCAGGTTTCCTCCACACAAAGGCTCTACCATCAGTTTGATGTTGTACTAAAATAGTTTTTCCCTGAAACAAATCTCATTTTGCTAAACATTTTATGAAGTAACCTAAAGAATGGCATTAAAGTTTACCAGCGGTCAAGTGGTCAAAGTTCCCAGATACCTTTTGGGGCCACTGTGTGGGGAAATGGCGCTCGGACCTCCAGCGAGGCCTGAATAATCTTTCCTTTTGCTTGGACAGCTCTTTCCTCGTTTCTCATAAACAGTGTTAGTTTTGTTAGCTGTGCTGGCTCCGCTCCAGTCTTCTGACGGAACAACAGTGTCTGATTGTGTGTGTGACTGTGTGTATGTATGTATGTGTGCTTGTGTGCTTTGTATGGGTAGCAGTGGCCCTGGAGTGTGTGTTAATGTGTGTATTAGGGATGTGCTGCCCTCTAAATGTTAGAGCACCAAGTTAGAAGTTAGGACTTTTATTATTTTCATCATACGCCCCATGATGAATGCATTAGGTGCTTTTTTAAATTTATATTTATTTGCCTCAACCCAACACATCCAGTCAACTCCAGTAATTGCGATCATCTCAAATAATTGTGATAATTTTAAATAATGGTGATTAGGCGATTATATAAGAATTTTGACAGGCCTAATTATTTGGCTGAAAACCATAATTGGTAATTAACACCTTATTATGGTACTAGTAATTCTACTTTTTTTGCATTTTTAAATCAGTTCACTGTCATCTGTATGGTAATCTGTATGGTACATGATTAACATGACAATTAATTCAATTTTGTTATTTTGAGACTGCAAGATAATGCTCGTTATCTCAACTTTGTTATCTTGAAATCACAAGATAATTAATCGATAAGTAACTCGTTATTTTAAGATAACAATTTTGTTATCTTGAGATAAAATAGTTAACTGTTATCTCAAGATAAGAACTTTGTTATCTTGAGATCACAAGATAAATAGCTCAATATTTTAAGATAACAACTTTTGTTATCTCAAAATAACAAGTTAAGTTTCAGAAAATTGTAACTATCTCATGGCCTCTCCGGACTTCCGTACATGGCTACATGCCACTGTTGGTCATGCAGAAGCCACGGAAGGCGTTTTTGGTTTTAACAGCTTCATGTAAACACAGCTTTAGCCTGCACCACTGTTTCATCTGGTGTTGGGAACTTAGCTGAGCTGTGCTAGTTAGGCCACCTACCAAGATAGCGAGTGGCAGCGCTTGACTGTTAAAGTAAACAGAGTTTAATACTATGAAAAAAAACTTTTGCCCTATATGCCCTCCTAGTGCTGTAAAAGGTAGGTATTATAGTAACTAACATTAGCCAGGTGGATGTGAGGTCACCAATTGTGTGTTGAGTTTAACATTTCGAGATGGTTGTGCACTGATTATAAGATTATCTAGCTTATTTCTAGACATAGTTTAAAGTCATTTTATCAAGTAAGATTATCTCACTATACTGGCAGATAATTTTGCTGATTCCAAGCACATTTAAAACAAGCAAAATCATCAAAAAATGTCTAGTAAAAAATTATTTATTGACTATATTTAAGATAACAAGTCACCATTTTTGCAGTGTGCACACTTGGTCAGGAACTTTCACTATAATAAATGCAGCATGAAGCTTCTTTTATACAGTGATACAGAAATGGGATAGCATAACAAAAGCTCTAGGTCCACATACTGATCCATTACTGTGACCAACATGGACATGCATGCACACCAACTACTGTATGGGGCAGATTTTAATGAGTTATAGGGAACAAGACAGGGTCCCTGAATGGATCACTGGTGAGATGTTAGGGGTAAAACTGTGAGAATGGATCATTGGGTAATTGCCGATAGACATTACACAGCTGAATCAGACAACTGAGATAAACAATTATATATTTAGCCTAATGACTCTGGTTATTGTATAGCTGTGCATGTCTTCCTCTACAAACACACACACTGTGACATGCTCAGTAACACAGTAGCACAGACACACATACCTGAGCATATACACAAGGTAGTTTGTGCTGTACTGATGGCAGCTCTTCCAGTGTCTGAAACGGCCTAAATGTGTGTGTGTGTGTGTGAGTGAGTAATTCCCCAGCTGGTCTTCTCCCCCGTGGTCTTCCCGGATCCAAGATCCAGAGAGGGGAACCACACACGTACACACACACACACACACACATTGAACCGCATTCACATTGGCTCTTTTTTCAGCCTCCTGTCTCATTTTTCTGGGCTGTTAGTTTCTGTTTGTTGTAGAACAATAAAGAATGAGTGATTGCGTATGGGAGAGAGAGAGAGAGAGAGAGAGAGAGAGAGGGGGGAGGGAGGGAGGTGAAGGGGTGTGTTTGTTGGAAGCCTTTGATGGCAGAGCGGTGGAGTTGAGGAATTTAGACTAGTGTTAGTCAGACGAGAGAGAGAGAGAGAAAGAGAGAGACGGGACAGTGAGTTTAGTATAATTTAGTGCATGGTTCTTGTGGTCATCTTTTCCGTCTTTTTTCTTATGTCCTTTTCCTTCAGTTCTACCTCCCTCTCTTTCTTTTGCTCATTCACTCTTTTACTCTCTCTTCCTCTCTGTTCCTTCACAGTGAGGTCAAAGAGTTCTGTAGACAGTGAACCAATCAATGCTGAACTGTTTCAGCTGTTACCATAGTGACTTCTGACCACAGCTGTTACTATAGTGACCCCACACTACTGTGGTTACTATAGTGACCCCACACCACTGTGTTTACCATTCACTACTCTCTTTACCATAGAGACCTTTCACTACTGTCCTTACCATGGTGACCCCTCACTACTGCTGTTACTATAGTGACCTCTCACTGCTGCTGTTCCTGTAGTAACCCCAAACTACTGCTGTTACTATAGTGACCCCACACTACTGCTGTTACTATAGTGACCCCACATTACTGTGGTTACTATTGTGACCCTATGCTTCTGTAGTTACTATAGTGACTCTACACTCCTGTGGTTGCTATAGTGACTCTACACTCTTGTGGTTACTATAGTGAGCCCACACTACTGTGGTAACTGTAGTGACCTTTACCTACTGCCTACTGCCATTAGTTTAGTTACCCTCACTACAGTAGTACAGTGACCGCTCACTACTCTCTTTAAAATAGATACCTCTCACTGCTATCCTTACCATAGTGACCCCTCATTACTGCCATTACCTTACTAACCTCTTACTACTGCTGTTACCATAGTGACTCCCTCACTATTGCCATTAATACTGTGACCCATCAGTACTGCCATTACCTTACTGACCTCTCACTACTGTCATTACCATAGTCACTGCTGGCCACACACTAAGACCATTACTACAGAGAATCCTCTCTCCTGCTGTTACTACGGCTAAGGTCTGCTCCTCTGTACTGCCAGCTCCATAGTGATCCCTTGCTACTGCTGTTATCACTGACGCCTCACTGCTGTTGTTACAGTACTGTGACCCCTCACTACTGCCTTACCGTAGTGACCACTCACTTGTGCAATTTCTGTCATGACACGTCACTTCTACTATTATTATAGATACCTCTCACTACTGGTGCTACTATAGTGACTTCTCACTACTGCTGTTACTGTAGTGACCTCACCCAAAGGAGTGATTTCTGAGTAAGTCTCAGATGTGACTGATGGAGAAGCTAATATATGAGCTGTTTAACCAGACAGAAACTGTGAAGAAGGTTAGTGTCGTATTTCCATAGTGAACAGTCAGTGTGTGTGTGTGTGTGTGTGTGTGTGTGTGTGAAACTGCGCTCAGTGGCCTTGGTGTGTCAGAGGACGCTGAGAATAACACTGATAACATTACCAGCATTCTCTTTCCCCAGCACTCTTTGTCTCCTTCCCACTCTGTCTCTTTCCCTCTCTTTCTCTCTCTCTCTCTCTCTCTTTCTCTCTCTCTCTCTCTCTCTCTCTCTCTCTCTCTCTCTCTCATAAACACCAGTATGAGGGACACACAGGAAGAAGGGCTAGGCAGGTGTTAGGAGTCCAAATGGAGCACAGTGCGTCTTTGTGTGTTCAGGAATGTGCATGTTGCACATGTTGGGGTCATTCTGTAGCCCTTAAGCTCTGGCCCGTTGCCCTTCTTCCTGTACGGGGCTGTGTGACTGGGGTCAGAGCAAACACACGTGAGAAATCCTGTAACGAGATTAAACTCACTGTCAAACCTGAGCCTAAAACAGACTTTACTAGAAGGGGATTAATCCTCATGTGTGTGTAAGTACAGCTGTACCTACTGTACAACACTGTGCAGTCCTGACATATCTTCTGAGAAACTGAAGTAAGCCTGTCGCAGGTGGTGACACGCTTTTTGTGGTTACTATAGTGACCCCACACTACTGTGGTTACTATAGTGACCTTTACCTACTGCCATTAGTTTAGAAACCCTCAGTACAGTAGTACAGTGACAACTCACTACTCTTTTTACCATAGTGACCCCCTCACTACTGCCATTACCATAGCAATCTCTCACTACTGCCATTACCATAGCGACCTCTCACTACTGCTATTACCATAGGAATCTCTCACTACTGCCATTACCATAGCGACCTCTCACTACTGCCATTACCATAGCGACCTCTCACTACTGCTGTTACCATTGTGAACCCACACTACTGATATTGCCATAGTGACCCCCTCACAACTTGCATTGTTACCATAGCGACCTCTCACTACTGCCATTACCATAGCGACCTCTCACTACTGCTGTTACCATTGTGTTCCCTCACTACTGCTATTGCCATAGTGACCCCCTCACTACTGCCATTACCATAGTGACCTCTCACTACTGCCATTACCATAGCGACCCCTCATTACTGCCATTACCATATAGATAGATAGATAAATAGATAGATAGATAGACAGATAGATAGATACTACTGCCATTGTTACCATAGTGACCTCTCACTACTGCCATTACTATAGTGACCCCTCATTACTGCCATTACCATATAGATAGATAGATAGATAGATAGATAGATAGATAGATAGAGAGACAGAGAGAGTGAGAGAGAGGCAGTCTTTCTGATACAGGAGTGTCTGATTAATGAAGGAAGACAGAAAAGAAAACAACACTAAAAGGAGTGAGGATGGGGGGATGGAGGTGTAACCGGGCTGGTCCAGTCTAAGTGGTGAGGGAACACTGTGGGCTCTCAAGAGCTGAAAACACTAGTAAATACTTACAGCGTGTTTCATTTAGCGCTGCCTGTTTGTGCCAGCTTAAACTCAACTGCCCTGCTTACCAACATCAGAGCCTCACTCACTCACTCATACTCTCTCTCTCTCTTTTCATCTAGCTCACTCTCTCCTTTTCTCTCCCTCTCTCCCTCTCTGTTGTGTTTTTGCCACCCTACCTCTGGCTTTTCACTGACTTTGTAACGTATTAATTTGACTTCTGTATTTAATTTCTCAGGGAGTAAATAACAAAAATGTTATGAAATTTGAAGTGTAAAGAGTATTTGGTAGAAAACAAGGAACTGTATAGACGTAGAATAAATAAAATAAAACAAAGTAAACAAAGTAAACATGAATGTTTCAGTGGCTAGCTTATGGTCACTCATTGTGTACCTTGTTAGGGTTTACTCTTGTTTGTTACCTTTAATTTTCACATTTTGGTTAACATGAATTTCAGTTAACATGGATTTAATTTCATTTTTGCAGTAGAGGATGTAACTTGTCTTGTCTTCAGTTTCTTTCAGTGTAGAGAAGTGAGTTAAGTTACTTTCTACGTTTTTCTTGCTGTCCAGATGGTGCAGTGGGTTGTTTGGGTGTAGTTAGTAGCTTTTGAAGGCATTGTGGTGAAGGTAGTCTGGCTCTGGTTGGCCGAGGTGCCACTAGCATCCACATCTCTCCTCATTTTCTCATAAAATAAGCATTCAGAAATGATCAAACCTACATTTTCTCTCTCCTGAAAGACCGAACAAACTACAGCCTTGTATATATTTCAAAAATGTCTGTTGTTTTTATTTTGAATAATCATTATCTCACTCATTATCTCTCTCTCTCTCTCTCTCTCTCTCCCTCTCTCTCTCTGTAGAATGCCACTCAGGAGATAGGTGAGGAGGTGGAGGATGGAGCTGTGTTCACCATCACGCTGCGGAAGGTGCAGATGCACCACTCGGCCACTAAAGGTCAGCGGTGGCTCGGTGTGGACTCAGAATCCGCCCTCAGCCTTTACGAGACGTGTAAGGTCCGCACCATTAAAGCAGGAACGCTGGAGAGGCTGGTGGAGTACATGGTGTCCGCCTTCAGAGGAAATGACTCCACATACGTCACCATCTTCCTCTGCACGTACCGCTCATTCGCCACTACCAAACAAGTGCTGGACCTGCTGCTCAACAGGTACATCAACTTATCTACATGATCATTTATGAACATTGCACTGCAAAAAATATATCTCAGCCATAGCTGCGTTGCAAAGCCTGGGCTGCAGCCGAGGTAGTGCGGGTCCTCTGTAGGACTGTCCTATGAAGACTCCTCCTTAGTAGCCTATCGGTCACACAAATGGAACAGTCCTAACGAGGCTGTGTGGTGACGTCACCAGAGTGGCGAGAAACTCCTGAGGGAACTGGTGAGAGAAAGTGGAGCCTTCTGCATTGAGTTTGTTGCTTTTTCATTTCTTCACAGAAATGGAGGAGATGCTCTTATGTAGTACGATAAATTACATATATACAAATATTTCTAAATAAAATACGATATATAGGTGAATTCTTTAATTAATCAATCATTTTACTCTTTATAAGGTAACAAAGATGAATTCAAGTACATGAACAACTTCCTTCACTTTGGAACGGCCTGTTATGACGTAGCAGCCGAGAAATGCACTTTAGAACGCACCTAATATTTCACATTAATATTTCACATTAATATTTCACATGATTATTCAACCTGTTTCTAGTTATTTTTTACCTGCTTCAAGCAACTGTGTACTAGCATTCAAAAGGATAATAATAATGTATACATTGTGGAGTTCCTTTTATACAGCAGTTGTAAACTGAATAAAAAAGTAAAGGAAAGAATATCATTCTGTTATTATTCCCCGAATATTATATCAAACTTGCTTTAATCTTGGCATTTCTGGTAAAGTTGGTTTTGTGTTGGACATTTGCTGGATTTTCGACTTTCCTCTCCTTATTTTTTTCATAAAACAAACGTTCCGAAATTATCAAACCTACGTTTTCTCTCTCCTGACAGACCGAGAACGAACTACAGCCTCATATATATTCCAAAATGTCTGTTGTTAAAATTTCACTGAACGTAATATTTCAGAAATCACCAGCGCTTTAGTCATTAACCCTCTGGGATCCACGAACACGCCTGCGTGTCAAATTCAGTGTTTCTATATATGTTTGTACATGTTTATGCTGTAGTTCTAACTGGCGGATGCTCTGTTGTTTCAGGTATGCTAAACTGCAGCACCTGCCGGGTTCAGAGGGCCACCGGCTGACCCACGATGACCGCACGGAGCTCAGGAAGTGAGTACCTGTGGCTAGACAGATGACTGATGTGATTGGCTTTGCCCTCCCTGGTACAATATGACTTTACAAGTGGCTTTGGAAAACATTTACTGTTTTGATAGCTTAAAAACAGCAACACTTAGGGCCAACCCCATTTCACCCCTCACCCCTACGCTTAGCCCTACTCTTCAGTTTTGCGCATTCACATCTAGGGGTTGAGTGTCCCAATTTTGTGGAGATAGAGGGGTAGGGTGAAGTGTTAAAGCTTTATGGCCCCCTTAACAGTGGTTTGTCAGTCACACTCCAAACAGAGTGATATGAGAAAAAAAGAAAAGTCGGCAAGATGCACAAGCAACCAAACAAATCTCCTTTGCGTTTTGCACAGAGAACTGTGGGTAACCGAAGGCCTGGAAGAAAAACCCACAAATCATTTTACTGTGACCAACATGGACGTGTACACTCCGCAACTACTCTAGGTCCAGATTTTAATGAGTTAAAAAAACTGCGCAGATTTTTCAACACTTTACATAATTAAATCGTTGAGATGTAAACAGGGTCATTCCGAGTGGTCTGATGTCAAAATGGTTCACTGTGGAGAAACTTGCTGAATTGTATTTCTTTACAGTGGTGGTGATGGGAACCAGGGATTGTGATGTCGACAACACAAATATAGCCATTTTATTTACTATGCAAAACCACCAGTGAACCTGCACGTCTTCTGAGTTTTTGTATGTAATGCTGATAAAGGTAAAATAGTAATAAACCCAAAAAATATGTTTAGTTTGTGGACTATTTTTCCGTACAACACTCTACACATACCTTTACGCCTTAAATGTAAAAAGTTATAGACGAAAATCTAATAACAAAACTGCTATAAAACAATGTCTCGGGCATCAGGTGGCAAATCGGTAAACACTGAATGATGTAACTTTATATGAGGGGGGTTTTAGGGGCAGTCATTGCTTCAGACGTTTCCTTTGATCACCGCTGTGAACTTGTTAAATTACTGTAGAACGACTCATTTCCTATCAAACCGAAGTCTGAACGACTTTGTTTACATCATTACGATTAAATTACTTGACATAAAAACACTGGAATTCCCCATTAAAGGGGGCAAAGACAAAGGCTCTGGATGCATTGTCTGTGAGATGTTAGGTGAGATACGGTTAAAAACCCACCAGAGCTCTATTCTGAGCGCCATGAGTGAGGTGGAAAGCCCCAAATCAAATTGTTTATTGCAGTTCAAGTTCAAATGAGTGGTTTAATGTTGGCTGACATGACAAGGTGCTGTAGTACAAACTCAGACTTGGGTCTGCCATTTTCTGGGGCAGTGAAGTGAAAACGTGAGACACAATAACAAATCAGTTATGTGGTCACATTCCACTCACTTTACTAGGTGTTCAGGGCACTACAGTAGTCAAATATCTCGCTACTTGATTTTAGCTCTTCTTTTTGCAGGGGAAATGGATACGGTGCTAGTGTACATGCTAAATATGTAAAAAAAATAAATAGGTTACCCTTTATTAATCTTACAATGGGGAAATTCACCTCTGCATTTAAATCATACATGCACTGAAACACCCACATACACGCTAGTGAACTTACACACAAGGGGGCAGTGAGCACACTAGCCTGGAGCAGTGGGCAGCCCTATCCACAGCACCCAGGGAGCAGTTGGGGGTGAGGTGCCTTACTCAAGGGCACTTCGGTCACGTGCTGTCGGCGCAGGGAATCAAACCGGCGACCTTCCGGTCACAAGACTGGTACCTTAACCTCCAGCCTATGACGGCCTCCTACATTTGGTCTGGTCCAGGTGCCCCTCCCACGCAGGCACACCTACAGAGAAGCCCCACCCAAAGTGGGCTGGACTTAAGGTACGCCAGTAGAGAGCCTACCTAAATTTTCAAATCTGAAAATCTGGGCAGCCCAAACCCCAACATATCGGGAAGAGAGCGGGACAAACTGAGCAGGGCCCTAAAAAATATTAGCAAACTGTTTACAAAGTGATTCTTCTAAAAATAGTGACCAATCTACACTGTGTCTAAAAGTATCTCGACATCTCTTAGTGAATTTAGCTAATTTAGAGTGCACCCTTTGCTGACTCAGGCATTCTAACAGCTTGTCTGATCTCCATTGAAAAGCAATTACACTAAGGTTACCAAGCCCAGTGCCAAGTGTTGGCTAGAGGGGTCTGAAGCCCGCCAGCGTTGGGCTGTGGAGCAGTGGAACTGTGTTCTCTGGAGTGGTGGAGCTCCATCCAGTACCTTTGGGATGAGTTGGAGTGATCCAGAACTGGATATCACATCGATTAAGCCTAGACCTCACTAATGTTCTTGTGGCTGAATGCAATCGAATCCTCACAGCAGTGTTCCCACATCTAGTGTAAAGCCTTCCCAGAAGAGTAGAGGCTGTTGCTGCAGCAAAGGAGTATAAACTCTGTATTAATACCCTTCATTTCAGAAGAAATCTTGGATAAGCAGCGTCTACAAACCTTTGGACAAATAGGGTTGGTTTCCCAGACCGGGATTAAGCCTAGTCCTGTACTAAATTTTCCTTTCAATGCAGAATCTCCTTTTAGGTTGCTGCATAGTCCAGGACTAGGCTTAATCCCTGTCTTTGTCTTGAGCTTAGATAAGCAGTCATTACTCACTGCTGCTCTCTAAAAAGCACCCATTTGAAGTTACAACGTTCATTATTTTCATAAAGTGTCTTTTTCTAATGTGACTTGAATACTAAATCATCATAAATGCATACTGTGCAAAAGTCTCAGGCATCTAAGCACTTATTTTAAACCATTCATCACAGCATGAGTGTGTTTTGTCTTGTAAAAACAACATATATGATTAGAATAAATTCACATACATCATGAATACAGTGAAATATAAACTTCTTGTTCTTGTGAACTAAAGTTTGGTTCCACGTCTCATCGATGCCCCCAGCCTTGACATGGGATTTCTTCAGTCTAGTCACCAGCACATTTGACTACATTTTCATAATGGATCATTTTACTGAATTGATTCAAAGTCAGACGTTTAAGACATATTTTGGAGTTTTAACTGACTTGGACTTCAGATTAAATGCTTTTGCTTTGCATGACCCGATGTCTTAATTGTGTTTATTTTATTATGTCTTTGTTAATCATGACTATTTTATTCAAATAAATGATTGAACTTTCCATTTTGTCACTATCAAAACAGTCATAATACTACTGAAGCTTTACCAAATGTTTCGGTAGTGACAATTTTGGTTAATTCTGAGCAGAACTCAAAAACACTAGCCATTGCTTGACTGGCAAACACCGCTTTGAACAGTTATACACACATAAAATCACAATATTTTTCATTAAAATGCAAAAAAAAATATTACTTAATTGCGAAAAACATGTGTTTCAGCAGTGACGACTCTTAATGTTCCGCACTAATTTTCAGACTTTGGGACACATTTACTTCAAAACAATGGGATCTAACAGCTTACCATGAGGTCATGGCCGTGAGGGACAGGGATCCAGTCTCACTTCCTGCACTAAAACTGTGTTTTCAGTAGTGACAGTATTTTTTTTATTTAAAAATTAAACTCATGATAAATCCAAATATTTTCAACTCGCTTTAAAAGAAAAAAAAATAAAATAAATAAAAGAATAAAGGACAAAATAAAGCACCCTATATATGATTATTTTGCATAAATTTTGCTTTTTACCATCTCTGTCTCCATTACTATCTCTCTATGAATACCTTGAGTGTAAATACATCATAACATAATCCCTGTAAATATCTAAAGTCTAAATACTTCATTGTTTTTTAATAGTTTTTGCTGTGGGATTGCAGTTTTGAACTAATTTGGTAGAATGATTCATATATAAACTGTACTTATTGTGTTAATATTATTTATATTTAGTCTAATGTTGGTCTATTTCAGAGCAAATAAAAGTCTAGATAAACTTTTGCACAGTACAGTGTGTTTTTGAGGAATCACACCTGTTTCCCCTCTCTCCTCCACACAGCTTCAGTTTCCTCCTCTTCCCCTCTGTGTGTGTTTACTCTTAATGCTTGTGGGTCAGTGTGTGTTTTGTGTGTGGCTGTTTCTAATTTCGCTGTCTTTGCCCCATATCTTCTAAGCATTTGTGTGACCCATTTCCTGTGGGGGGGAACCGAGAAGAGTTCTATTTCTTTCTTTCCTTCCATTCTGTCTATTTTTAGGCCAAGACTTTCTGTCTTTCCCTCCTCCTTTGGTTTAATTCTTTTTTTCCATTCAGCCCATTCCTCCCAGGCTTTTTGGCTCTTCTGCATTTGCTGTATTATGTTGCATCAGCTCAACCTGTTTTCTTTAATACACCACCCACTCTTTGCATTCACACATACACACACCATCATTCGGCTCTTTCTCTGTACTTATTTCTGTACTTGGTTTCTGGGTTCATGAATGGGTAATCAAATACTTGGGTGTTTCTTACATTGCATCATGGGAAGTCAAGGTGAAAATATAAAGGCGACCAAAATGCCAGTGAAATGCCAACTTAAAGGGGAATTCCACTGTTTTATTTAATATTTTTGCATGAGAGTAAACAAAGTCATTCGGAGTGGTTTGGTGTGAAATGGTTCACTGTTGAGCAACTTACAGGCTCTGGTTTATTTACAGTGGTGGTGATAGGAACCAGGAGTCACAATGTCTACAACACAAACATAGACATTTTATTTACTATCTAAAACCACCAAATAATGTGGATGATGGTAAAATAGTGATAAATCTGAAAAAAGGGATTAAAAAAAGGGACTATTTCACCTCACAGTGCCTTGCACAGTGCATAAAGCCCTTCACCATGAATGGATTTTTAAAAAATAGGTTTTAGTCAAAAATCTTATCTCAGAACTGTCATAAAACAATGTCTCAGACACCATTCACTGTTAGAAAGAAAGGCTCTGTGCAGGTACATTTTTCGTTCATCAAGATACAAACAATGTAAATGTTCCCTCAAAGGTACAACAGTGGTTTTAAGGTCCAGTTGTGAACCTTAAATTAGTTTTCCCCAGATGAAAAGTATGTATTTGTACCTTTTCATAATCTAATGTTTAAAATCACAACAATAAAATAAAAAGTCTGGCGACGAGACGGGGTGTGTGGAGTACAACTTAGAAAATATACTGTCTATGGATTATGGTTCAGTTATGTTCCCTGACTAAAGGTACTGAGATGAACCCTACAGGGTCCCACCCCAGTGACAAGAGGTGCAGTGCCTCAGTGACAGTTTAGTACCTTTTTTCTGAGAGTGATTAAACACTTTCTTTAGAATGAAGCATTTCCCAAAAAACGCTCTGAATGACTTTTTACATGATGTGTACAATGTTTACATTTTAAGCATTTACTTCAGCAGCAATTTTGAAAATTCTGTGGAATTCCCCTTAATGTTTATATAGTAATTTAATAGCCTTTTTAGCTTTTTGCTACCATCTTGGGGAGCAGTAATGGGCTGCAGGTTAGGGAACCACCCTTGTGACCGGAAGGTCGCCGGGTTTGATCCCCTCAACCAACAGTACGTCACTGAAGTGCCCTTGAGCAAAGCACCTAACCCCAACTGCTCTGTGGATAGGGCTGCTCACCACTCTGGGCAAGTGTGCTCACTGCCCCCTAGTGTGTGTGTTTCACTGCACGGATGGGTTAAATGCGGAGGTGAAACTAATATGGGTCACTTATTACATATAAAGTCTAATTGCAATGAGGAAAATGCAGTGCTGACATCAGCCAAGGTCTTTTTTTTCCCCTGCAGTCAATCAAACATTCATTTTTTAAAGTGGTAGTTCACCCAAAAACTAATTTATTCTATTTTCCTCTCACTCCAAATGTAGTCGATCAGCCAAGAACTGTCATGTCAATACATGTCAAGAAAACACACAAGCAGGTCTTTTTTAGACTACTAAGCAACTCAACCCAGTTTGAGGCAAGTGTGTAATTTACACAGCGCTAATTGGTGGGGTACAAGCTTCCGATACTTGCTGGCTACATTGGCCTTGTAGGTCTAGGGCAAAACTGAAGAAGTACATTTCAGACACCTACATATCAAATGATTCAGTATGTACATCCCTGTTGGCTTCCATTCACCTCGTCTCCTCTTGCTCTTCTCAGCACCATATCCTCCATCCTGGGGGCGTGGTTGGACCAGTATTCAGAGGATTTCTGGAAGCCTCCGGAGTACAGCTGCCTGAGACGCCTTATTTCATACCTGCACGTTAACTTTCCCGGGTCGGACCTGGAGCGGCGAGCCTGTAACCTGCTGGCTCAGTTCCACCGCAGACTGCAGCAGGAGCCTGAACCTGAGGGTGAGTCAGGAACCGACGCCCACACATTACATCTCATTTACCCCCCTATACGATGTGTGGCTTCATGCAGCAAAATCCTTAGTGTTGAATTACCACCTCCAATTCAACATTGTAAGAGTTCATTTCAAGCGATTGCTAACATATTTCACTGGTTGCTTTTTTGCTGTTAGCTAGATACTAGGTATCGGTATCGAGCCACTACCTGAAAAAATGCTGGATTGAATATCAGAGTGAAAAAAAGAATGAATGTGATGTGTGATGTGATATCAGCTGTGTCGTTTGAGTAGTTTGAGAATAATAGTCTGTTTTTAGATGCTCATCTTAAGTGTAAGTGCTTCAAGCAAGATTAGCTATTTTTAATGCTTAGCTAAGGGGAAATATAGTGTCTGTATCCGTATCGGATGATACTTACGGTTTTAATATCGGTGTCAGAAAACAAAACGTGGAATTATTGAATTTACTATTGATTGTGTTTCCTCTGTTGGATTCGAGTTGAGCAGAACTACGTTGAAAGAAGCTGATGCCAGGTTTATCCTCATACCAGTCGTGTTTAGATTTTTTTATCAGCTGCTCTTTGCCACAATCTCACCCATTTAGCTGAGTCTAACTGGTGACCAGCATACAAGCTAACTGGCTACCTTATTAGAATTTTACAATTTACAATTTTTATTTTACAATTTACTCCTTTTTCCTTCATTTCTTCCTTTTGTTATGCTTTGCAAATTAGGTTAGTAAATAAATGTTGAGTAATATCACAAATACAGCAGGTTATACAGCTGTAACTACTGTGGCAGCTACAACATTCTCAACAAAATCATTACGTATCAGGCCTAATTATTAATTTTTTGTCTCTCACTTGTTTGTAATAGTTTTAGTTTTTTTACAAAATAGAAGACTATGTCCATTAAGGAGATTAAAAACTAGTTAAAGCAGGACAATAATCTGCGACCTTATCAAGCTGACAAACCGATAAATGCTAGCTAAGTGATAGTTCAGCCAAAAATTAAATTTACCCCTAACCCAAATGTGGTCGATCAGCCAAGCTATGTTGTATCTTCAGAATTTCTTTCTTTAGCTTTGCAATGAGGCTACAAGGCTAATGTAGCTAACAAGTAATCAGAGCTTATTTGCACCGTTTAGCATCAGGCAAACTTCATGCCTAAATCATCACACACTCAAACCATCATTGTACATTTCAGTTTTGACTGAACCTTTTTTTAAATCTACTGTTTAAGAATCAAGTCACATCTCGTTAACATCATTGAGATATTTTAATATTTGCAATTTAGGTGTCAGCCCATTTAGCACTGGGGATTTTGCAGTGCATGTACACTGGAAACAACACTGCTTTGGATTCGCTTGGTTCAAAAGTGTGCATTTATTCCACACAAAAATATTATATCAGCACATTTATTGCTTGTTTACTTTTGGCAGTAGTTGTGCTGATGTAATATTTTATAACACTGTACACATTTGAATCACGTACTTCTTTTTCAGTGTAGGCTGCATATTTATTTAGGTATGAAATGCTGAATCTGATCCTGGGTCTGTACTGTTTTACTGAGAGGTTTGTGTGTTGTGTGTGCAGTCCTGGACCACGGGGCCTGCACCTTCTCTCTTCTGGAAGAGAACGGCTATGACGACGATCGGCCGGACTTCCTGAGCTTTGACCCTACAGTGGTGGCGGAGCAGTTCACTTTGATGGACGCAGTGAGTGATTGTACATTAACAGACACAGAGACACTATAGTAACAAACACAGAGAGGTCATGGTTAAGTGATGGCAGCAGAAACAGAGACGCTATAGTAACAGACACAGAGAAACTGTAGTGATGCACACAGAGAGACAGTGGTAACGCTATGGTAACAGATACAGGAATGCTGTGGTAACAGATGAAAGGCCATGGTTACACTACAGTATTTTAACCCATTGTACACTACACAACAAACACAGAGACACTACAGTGAGAGACAGAGAGATGCTACAGTGAAATGCACAGAGATTCTATGGTAACAGACAGAGATAGGATGGTAACAGGCACAGGGACACTGTAGTGATGGCCGCAGGGACGCTATGGTAACAGATGCAAGGACACTGCAGTGATGGGCACAGGGACGCTATGGTAACAGACACAGGTTTGATATGGTGACAGACAGAGATGCTGGGGTGACAGAGACAAAGACGCTACAGTAACAGGCACAGAAATGCTATAAAAACAGGCACAGAAACCCTGTAGAACCAGGCACAGAGATGTTATGGTAACAGGCACAGAGATGCCACGGTAACAGGCACAGAGACGCTATAGAAACAGGCACAGAGATGCTATAGAAACAAGCACAGGCACACTAGAGTAACAGGCACAGAGATGCTATAGAAACAGGCACAGAGATGCTATAGAAACAAGCACAGGCACACTAGGGTAACAGGCACAGAGATGCCACGGTAACAGGCACAGAGACGCTATAGAAACAGGCACAGGCATGCTATAGTAACAGGCACAGAGACGCTATAGAAACAGGTACAGAGATATTATGGTGACAGGCACAGAGACGCTATAGAAACAAGCATAGGCACACTATAGTAACAAGCACAGAGATCCTATAGTATCAGGCACAGAGACGCTATGGTAACAGACAAAGTGAGAATGAAGGAGGTTGGAAAGTTTGGAGAGAAAAGAAAATAGAAATGGAGCAAACGCTTAAGAGAGGGAAAAAACAGACGTAAAAGGGCAGAAATAATGAAGATAGAAGGGGGAAAATTGAAAGAGGGTATTGCGGGGGCAGAAAAACAGAGGTTGAGCTGGCAGGTGTTTTATGTAAGTGAGAAAACAGAGACCGAGCCAGGCCTCTTTCCTTCTGCAGCAACAAATATGAGTCCAAATGATTTTCCACATCCACTTCATATTTTTACTGTTCAGAGGCCAGTTTCTGAACGTCTTAGATAAAAATATTTTAAAAACTTCTCTTCTCTTCTCTTCTCTTCTCTTCTCTTCTCCTTTCGTATCTTCTCCTCTCCTCTCCTCTCTTCTCTTCTCTCTGCAGGAGCTCTTTAAGAAGGTGGTGCCGTATCATTGTCTGGGCAGTATTTGGTCTCAGAGGGATAAGAAAGGGAAGGAACACCTGGCCCCCACCATCCGGGCCACCGTCGCCCAGTTTAACTGTGTGACCAACTGTGTGATAGCCACCTGTCTGAGTGACCGGACGCTTAAACCCACACAGAGAGCCAAAGTGCTGGAGCGGTGGATCGAGGTTGCCAGGGTGGGCAAAACTCAGCACAGTCAAAGGGATAGTTTGGTGAAAAATCCAATTTACATACTTTCCCCCTTGGCCCAAATGTAATAGCTCAGCCAAAACAAGCTTACTTTTACAATTCACACTGGAAACTGCCTAAAAATCACACGCTTGCCTTAAACCACTTTTTTATGTGCTTCCTGACACGGTATGAAAATCTAATTTTTAGGCCCAATCCCATTTCTTATTTTTACCCCTACCCCTGGTTTCGAGTGCCACCTTGCCCCTTGGGACTGAGTTACAAGGGGTAGTAGTTGAAATCTTCCCCTACTTTTATTTGACAACCCTCAAATAAAAAAGAGCATTACTTCATTAACAGCTACTAGCGCTGCTCTGTAGGCGACCCTGCCAGTCTGCAGTGATAGTAGAAGAGGGTAAAGTTCAGCTCCTCACTGCTGGGCTTTAGTTACATTTAGGGCATCATTTGCCTTCAAAGAGGGACAATTATTTATTATCACCCACCCCTAATTCTTCAGTGATATGAAGCTGACGTAAGCTATTCGCTAACACTTCGCCCTAACCCTCTATCTCAACAAAAATCGGGACACCCTACCCCTAGACAAAAATGCACAAAACGGAGCGGTAAGGGCTTAGTGGTAGGGGCAAGAGGTGAAATCGGGCCTTAGTATGGACAAAATTCAAGTTTTAGGATTCTGTTTTTAGCTATTTGATGTAATTTTGAGTATGTGATGATTCAGACATTCAGCTTGCAGTGTTGGGGTCAAAACTTCCATTGCTTGTTAGCCACATCAGCCTCGTAGCTCTAATGACAAACTAAAAAAGCAAACTTCAGACACCTTCAGCACGCTTGGCTGATTGACTACATGTAAAGAAAGGGGGAAAAATTGTGTAAACTTGATTTCTTGCCAAATTGTCCCTTTAAGGAAGTTTCTGAATTGTGTTTTTATTGATCTAATTGTCCTTTATTTCTTTGGCACTGGATAAAGATAAAACCTGATATCTTTATACTGGATTAAGTTAATGGACAAAGAAAGGTGATAAATGGTTAAGAAATGAAGTGAACGAAATTGACAGAATATTCATATTAATTTGCCGTAGTTGTAAAAAAGCCATAGTTGTAACATTAATCCCTGTTTGTGTGTGTGTGTGTGTGTGCGTGTGCAGGAATGCCGTATCCTGAAGAATTTCTCGTCTCTGCGGGCGATCCTCTCCGCGCTGCAGTGTAACCCCGTCCACCGCCTCCGGAGGACCTGGGACGAAGTCTCCAGAGAAAACTTCAGAATTTTCCACGAACTGTCTGAAATCTTCTCAGACGAGAACAATCACTCGCTCAGCAGAGAGCTGCTCATCAAGGTGAAGAACCAGAGTGTGTGTTAGAGACGGCACGATGACATGTTTTCTTTTCCGATACTAATACTGAAACCCTTAGTATCGACCAAGTACTGATACTGATCTGATCTTTGTTCTTCAAAATCTACTGAGCTTTAAAATAAGCTGTTTTTAACTGACGCACTTCACTCAAGGTGATCATCTAAAAGTGAGCTATGATGCTCAAACAGTCATAGACAAAGGTTTGGGCGCTCCTGGTCAAATGACACGTTTTGTTGATTTTGTTGTTTTGTTCTTAGTGAAAATAAGTTAACACGTCTTCTACAGTGAGCACACTTCTGCACTTACGCACTGCAGTTCAGTTCACAATTACTGTTTGCTGAATTTAACATATTTGGGACAAAAAACATTTTATATTTTATGTTTTCTTTTCAAATTTTTACTTTACATTTTGCCATGACCCCAACTGGCCATTGTTTGTTCAAAATATGCCAAAGCTACAGCAGCAAAATAGGCACTGAATACTTGAACTATTCAAAAATAATTTCAAATAAAAACAAATTGTTTTATATAAAACAATAGGCTACAATAGCTACAGATAACTGTTCAACCGCTTTAAAAGTCCCCTGGAGGTAGGTTTTTTGAAACTGCCTATTTACTTGAACTAGACACAAGGCAAACTGCTGGCCCAGAGATTGTTGCTGGAGAAATGGAGCATTGCATGCTGGGGACTGTAGTGCAGCTCAGGATGAAACGGGCTACTAAGCATAGAAAATTAAAATCATTTTGTGGGCTGAATAGGGTTGTGTCACAGGCCTGATTTGGCCCGCAGGCTTTGAGTTTGACACATGGGCTCTAGAGGATGTGTTCACTTATTTTCACTTAGAAAATCAATAAAACATAAAATATGACCAGGTGTATTCAAACCTTTACACACAATTTTATCTATCTATCTATCTATCTATCTATCTATCTATCTATCTATCTATCTGTCTGTCTGCTTGTCTATTTCTCTGTGAATGCATAGGTGGATGTATGTGTTGAGGGGATTTCAGTTTTTGGAAAAGAACATTCCACAAATTCCACCTCAGCAGTGAGGCAGGGGTGTGTGTGTGTGTGATGAAGTGTGAAGGAATCCCCTCTGACATCAGAGCTTGATACTGACGCCTCGTACCAGTGAGGGATATTCCTCCATTCAGCCTTCTACCTTACTCACATACATGTGTGATTTATTATCTCTACTGACTTACGCAGGAAGGAATGTCTAAGTGTGTGTGTGTGTGTGTCTACGTGTGTGTGTGTGTGTGTGTGTGTGTGTGATCTCTTAAAGATCTGTAAACTTTTTGCTGCCTTTTCCCGGCAATAGTGAATGTATGTAATAATTGCTGAGAGTTATAGAACCAGTAATAGCACTAGTTTCTAATGTAATGCACATAGTTTCATACACCGATCAGGCATAACATTATGACCACCTCCTTGTTTCTACGCTCATTGTCCATTTTATCAGCTCCACTTACTATATAGGTGCACTTTGTAGCAGCAGCACTGCTGTGTCTGATCCACTCACACCAGCACAACGCAAACTAACACACCACCATCACGTCAGTGTTACTGCAGTGCTGAGAATGATCCACCACCCAAATAGTACCTGCTCTATGAGGGTCCATGGGGGTCCTGACCACTGAAGAACAGAGTAAAAGGGGGCTAACAAAGTATGCAGTGAAACAGATGGACTACAGTCTGTAACTGTAGAACTACAAAGTGCACCTATATAGTAAGTGGAGCTGATAAAATGGACAATGAGCGTAGAAACAAGGGGGTGGTCAGAATGTTATGCCTGATTGGTGTATATTATAACTATATAGTCAAAACAGTGACTATAATAATGCAATTGAACATGTAAAATAATAGAAAAAAATTAGATTGTATTCAGTTGCCTTTGTATGGGTGTTGATTGATTAACAGACTCATGTGTGATAAACTCACTGTAACTTAATGTCGTAAAAGCCTCTTTGAGTTGAGCTGCAACCCTTTTAACTTAATTGTAGGCCTGTCAAAGTTAATACATTCATAACATGTTAGTGTGATCAGTTATCAAGTGCACAATTTGTCTGACGCTGTTGACTCATTTTCCTGTAGTAGTTCAGGCTGAAGCCCAGCTGCAGAGTCCATGCTTGTAGCCCTTTCGTTTAGCTTTTACATGACTTTTAAAGCTATATCTTCATCACTTTCAGCAGACTATGCTTGACAGTGCTTGTGAGAGAACTAGTGACAAACAAATAAGCAGCAAACTAGAAAAAGCAGCAGCGAAGTGGAAAACACCAGTTCCCCCCACAGTGTTCACTGTAATAAGAATCCAAGGCTGCAAGCGTGGAGGAGTTGAAACCATTGACTTTATATATGAAATATATCATATATACACTCATTGGTTGAAACGTGCAGCCACTGGACACTGGTGATAAAACTGGAAACTGTGTTCATTTTATTGAAATCACATGACTTTGATGTTCAGGTTCATGTAAACCCTGTATTCACATGATGAAAATGATGTTAATGAAATGTCCAGAGTAATAAATACATTATGATTCAGCTTGTTTGGTCCTTTTATACAGCTTTAACAAAATGAACTTACTTCAGTCTTACTTCACGGTCATATTTGAGCAAATAAGACCATTTCGATTAATTGAGATCTGTGTTTTCATTTTTCCAGGAGGGCACATCCAAATTTGCGACGCTGGAGATCAACCCCAAACGAGCACAGAAAAGACAGCAGCCACAGAGAGACCTGGTGAGACAGTCTGTAAAAACAGTCAGCACTGTTTACATGTAAACGTGCCTTAACCCCTTAAAATCCCACGCTTATTACATACTAAGGCTAAACTGGTTGAGCTATAGGTTATAGAAGTGTGTAATAAAACTTTGGGGCTCTGGCCTTTTAAGGGGTTAAAGAAGCTGTACGATTGTTTTTTTAACTGGTTTGATAGTAGTAATTAAACATTTTTAATGTTTCAGAATGCATTGTTTACTTCTTAGAGCACACAGTCCATATAAGAAGACTAAACTTCGCCTTTTTTTGGCCAAACAACCAAGTATGCATTTACATACGACCACCCATTCAACCTACAACAGTTTAGCTCTGCCCTTGTTAAAGTGATGTGGAGTGTTGTTGCTGCAGTGTGTAGCAGAGTTACTGGAGACAAGTTCCAATTTAATGTAAATCAATATAAATTAAATGTCACTTTGCATTCTTCTTACTGAAACTTTACTGAACTTTCCTGTAACATTTATTAACAGCAAGAAAAAGGTCAGAAATGAAAGAATTTCTTTACTTAATAAATGAATTCACTTACACTACAAAAAGTGTAATTCAGAATTTTTTAGTAACCCCCCCAAATATCCAAATTCCATACATTTATATCTGAAAAATTATGTCTCAATTCTGCAATTGGGTCATTCTACAGAAACGTCCGTTTTTGTGTCTCTAGCATTTACAGATATATTACACTTAAAAAACATGTTAGGGTTACAATTTAGTTATATTTAAAATAAAACAATAAATTATTTTAACAATTATACCTTCTTGAGCCTCAATTCAGCAAAATTGTTTTTTAAACCAATTATCTAGAACTCCAAGCACCACAGAAGTGTTTGTCCCCACAGTCATGTTACAGGGTGAGGCCATATTTTGAGGTAAAAACCATGTTTTTCTACAATAATCTATACATGATATACACTATGAAAATATATAAATTAAATGATGTAAAGAAAACAAATGCCAAATAAATATAAAA